>NW_004949097.1:1463533-1495150 GCF_000317375.1 Microtus ochrogaster
CTCCTCCTCCTCCTCCTCCTCCTCCTCCTCTTCTTCTTCTTCTTCTTCTTCTTCTTCTTCTTCTTCTTCTTCTTCTTCTTCTTCTTTTCTCCTTTTCCTCCTCCTCTTCCTCCTCCTTTTTTTAAATGTTCACTGTCTCATATAATGTTCATAATGCAATAAGGTGGGTTCTATAAGATCGTTTTAATAAAGAGGAACCTGAGAATGTGATGATGTGATGTCATCAATGGTGACATGCCATTTTCTGACGTGGTGCAGCAAGACTGCAGTTCTTTTGGGTGTTCCATGCAAGCAGGAGTTTCCTGGCCTAGCAGCACACATTGTCCGGCTCTCTATGCTACTTAACAAATATGACAGAGATTCAAAGTCAAAGTGAACAGGGAAGATGGCATGTGTAGAGAGGAGGTCTCTGAATCATCTGGGAGACAGGCATAGTCCTGTTTTAAAATGGACAGGTACTCAAAGGTGTCGGCTCTGGGATCAGCCACCTCTGGCATCCTGTGACAATGAGGGCTCTGAGGTGGGTACAGGGCAGTGCATGTCTCCAGCTTATCTTTGAAGAGTCCCTGGTTGTGTTCCCCAAGGGGCAAAGTGCAGACAATTTAACATTTGGCTCCCACCCTGCCCACTTAGCAAAGAATTTAAAAACTGCAAGGATTCCACTCACCGGTCAGTCTCAAGTCTGACTGTAAGAGCCCGGTTTTCCCACTTACTGTAGGGAGTGGCTGGTTTGGTAAGGAGGTGATAGTTTGGATGGGAAGCAGAAGAGGACTGCAGAATTCCTGCCAAAACCCCGAAGGAAGTCATTTAGCCTGGTGGTGACACTGCATCTTTCAGACAGGTGATAAAGCCTCCCTTGCTTGCTTCACAAGGATGGCATAAAGCTAAAGTGAGGAAATACAAACCACTTAGGAACTTGGAATTTAGACAGCTATGTTTGCACCCTATCTTTCCATCCTTATAAGCTATGAGACTTTGGGAGAGCATACCGCCCCCCCTGCCTCCAATTTTTCTCCCTAGTCCTCAGTTCTCATATACAATCTTGGAGGGACTTAATTAGAGAGCATTTAAAATACCAGGCACTGAACAAGCATTGAACTGGTGGGATATGTTGTTATTAATAACCGTAACTTACATAAATGGAAATTTAAAAGTGGAAGGGAGTTCTGGAGTATATTAGTTATGTCATCCATGTGGCTCATGCAATCAGCGCCTGCAGTTAAGAATGCAAGTGAGTTTCCTTTGCTAATGGCAATAAGTACAGCAGATATGTTAGATGTATGCCCAGTCCTGTCTTTCCCAGAGCGAGACTTTGCCTATATTTAGTTTTTTTTTTTAATGTGTATGGATGCCTGTGTCCCTTGTGTGTGCAGTACTCTCAGAAGCCACAGGGGTCATAGGATCTTCTGGAACTGGAGTTACAGACATTGTTAGCAGTCATGTGGGTGCTGAGAACTGAGCCGAGTCTTCTGTCAGAGCAGCCCGAGCTTTGCCATCACCCCTCAACTCCCATATTTAGATTTTATGTTCTGGTCTCCTGTAAAACATCCTGTGCCCTGTGTAAATGCACACAGACTGTAAATGCCCGAAGAATAAAGACAGCATTTCTCATTGTCTAGAAAGTCCTGCCAGGCTTGCTAAGAACCGTGTGGGTGTTCAGATGCATGAACTACTAATTGGTGCTCATGGGAAGCTGGGCTTGTTACTAACTTTTCCAGCCATGTGATTCCAGGCTGTTGTGTGTAGGACACATGGGGAGGGTACAGCATGAAGCCAAACCTTAGCAAGGGATTCACAGCCTCTTACAAAGGAATGTGGGCACAGTTGTCTGCCCGGGGCTTATGTTCATGAATGACAGTAGGTTGTGGCCAGCCAAGAGGCTTGGTTAAGTCACCCATAATTCAGACACCAAAGTCCACATACTCTGACACTCCCTAGCCTTGGGAGCTCAAATATGTCATGAAGGCACTTTCGAGCCACTGGTTTCTGTGGGTTAATACAGGAATGTTATTATCAGGTATGCTTACTTAACAAGGTTGCCAGGAGCATCTGAGATTAACATCCATAAGAACCATGCCCACTGTAAAGTGTGGTGCAGTAAGATGCTTTTACGGTGTCCCTTATCTAAGGCCTATTTGGTGACTTCTTGCTTCGGAGGTGACCATGAGTTATTTTCAAAGTATCCATATCTCATTGGCTAGTAAAAGGGGCACCTGTAGAGAAATCAAGAAATGAATTCCTGTGGGTCCTAGTTTTTCATGTGCAGGGTGGGGTTTGATTGCTCCTAGGGAGCAGGTACCGCTGTGACTGTCCTTCAGAAGATGTGGATAGATTTGACCTTCTATCTACACACTCAGAGATTTCCCCTGACTAGCTACAGTTTTATCCTGACCGCCTTAGAATGACCAGTGGGTGTTGAGGCAGCAACTGTCTGTGAGTGGAGCCTGGGATGGTTCTGGAAGGAAGGTAGCCAGTCCAGAGCTCCTCAAACCTCCAGGTGCTGTCTGGGTCTTTGATTACATCTCCCCTGTCCAGTCCATTATGGTACCAGCGACTCACTTATACACCAGGAGCCTTAAGCCTGTCCTGGTGTTAAGGTTTGAATGTGAAAATGACTTCCAGAGACTTATGGGATTGGTCCTTGGTCCCTGTTAATGAAAGGTACTGTTTGGGAAGGTCGTGGAACCACTGGGACACGGGGCCTGGCTGTTGAATCCAGGCCGGGGCAAACTGTGAGAGGTTTTACCCACCTGCAGCTCTAGTCCAGCTTTCTGCTTCCATGTCTGTGTGTGTTTAAGACAAAGCTAACTTCAAACACACCACGTAGTTGAGAATGACCCTGAGCTTCTGATCTGCCTACCTCTGTCTCCAGAGTGCTCCAGTGTCCCAGCACGCAGTTTTCTACTCCTGGAGACAGAACCTGGACCTAGGTAGTCCCTCTGCCAAAAGAGCCACATCCTCAGTTGCCACTGCTCTGCCTCTCACACGCCCACCTACATGGAACAAGCAGGTCCTCCTTCCTGGGATCCTCTCCTCCCTGCCTTCCTGATACAATAAGCTGACATCTCCTGAAACCGTGAGCGGAAACAAGCTTTTTCTCCCAGAAGCGATCTCTAACAAACATTTTGCTGCAGTGACAGGCTAGTGACAAAATGATCCAGATGCCAGCCAGGTCTCCTCTACTTCCCTCCTCGGGTCGGGGGAAGGGACACGTCAGCCCTGTTATACCCAACTATGGGTTTGGGGGAAGTTTCCAGATGTGACAGTATCTGAGGTTGTTTTTTGGTACTCATAGGGTGCAGAATGGGGCAGAGGTGTCATTGGTCCCTTGAGAAGGCTTGGGCCTTCTCTGTTTATGTTCCTCAATGGCTTTGTCCCTTTCTGAAGGAGTAAGTCGCAAACAATGCCACACCAGTTTGGAATTATGATTAATAGGGTGATATTTATTTAAAGGGGAAAAAACTTACAGATAACCGTCCCAGACAACAGCCCTCTGTGCAATCAGGAAGAAGTCTAGTCGCCGGAAACGGAGCAGGAAGCAAAAAGGGGCGAGAAGGGAAGTAGCCGCTTTTTTAAAGGGAGAGAGACCACGCCCCAATGGGCTGGTATCTCAGCGGCTATAGGCTGGAGGAGCGGAAGGACCTCCCGCAATACCTTTCCTAAACTCTTCAGGAAGCTCAAGGACAAATTACCCCTCAGCTACTTGTTCCACTCATGTGACATGTTGGGGTGGCCACGAGTTTCTTTAAGTTTGAATAATGGGAACCTCTGAAATTCAGTATAAGAAGGGGCCTTGGTAACACCTCCTGGGCCTTTCCCACACCGCCTGCTCTGTTTTGAACACTGATTCCTTCACATTCCTCAGGACAAGGAGCGCCCTATTGAGGTGGCCCTGACACCCCCCAACGCTGCCCATCCCACCTACCCCACTGTGGAAATCCAAGTCAGATAGAGCTCTCCTGTCTTTCAACACAACTCCATATCCCTGGGCTGTTGCCATGGAAGGCAGGGAGCTAACAGAGAGAGGGAAATGGAGCTAACGTGGAGAAGCACATCCAGGAGCCACAGAGGAAACAATGCAGGAGGCGATAAGAGGCACCTAACCCTGTCATTACGATCCTTAGAAGGATGGCTACTTCTCAGGTCCTGTGGATGCAAATGTGAAGATGACTGTCTGAAAGTGGTCTGAGGTCTGCACAAACTGTCCTGAGCTGGGGAGCTAAGCTCTCTTTCTGATGATCAGCTCTTGAGGCCCAAGCCAAGACCTCTTGAAAGGGAAAGGATGCTAAGGATGGCAGCGGAATGCTAGTTCAGGCTTCAACTCTCTTACTGAGACTAGGCAGAGTATCTTGGTTTCTGGAAAGTTCTGGGCACTTTCTGAAATCAGAGCTGGAGTTACAGGTATTTTGCTACTATGCTTGGCAGGATCTCATTATCAAGACCAATCTAGTCTCAAACTTGCAATCCTACTGTCTCAGTTTCCCAAGTGTGGGGCTTGCAGGTGTGGTCAACATACTCAAGCCTGGCAAGATGTTTTGAAGCAGCAAAATCTGCAGGTCCCAGGGGTGCTTCAGGCTGAAAACCTGCCTCTCCCCTCCAGACTGCAGATGTCTCCGTGAGAGGATAATAAAACCCACAGCCTGTCATTAATCCCTTCCAGGCTGCTGGGGCCTTTCATCCCAGAGCATGCCAAGGCCCTGGAATAAAAGCAGCTAGCATTTGTGTGGCTGGTACAGCAAGGCTTCATGATAGAGCCCATTATCAAACACACACCTCTTTGAAGCTCTCAAGTCCCTTGAAGACGTTGGCTTTTTCTAAATGATCTTTAAATTTCTGCGGCCAGAAGAGCTGATCTGAGTCCCCTATCTGCTTCCTTCCTGCTACAGTAGAGACAAAAACTTGGTCTGAGTGTTTTCTCCAACTCTTGTCTCCTCAAATGGGGGAAGTGGGGAAAAATCAAATATAAGAAAATGAAACAAAACATGGGGGGAGGACTGGGGAGATGGTTTGGGGGTAGGGTGCTGGTGGTACCAGTTTGCTCTTCTGAAGTCACATAAAATGCCAGGGTCAGCTAACCCACTCTAAGAGGTAAGCTACTAGTCAATGAACATATTTTGCCTCAAAATAAGATGGATAGCGCCTGAGGAACAACTCTAGAGGCTGGCCTCTGCCCCCCACCCCATGCACGTGCACACACACACACACACACACACACACACACACACACACATACACACACACGTACGAGCATACACGTCTGCAGATGCATGCATATGCCCATATGAGGACATGCATACACAGGCATGTGTACATACACAACTGCCACCACCCCCTACCTCATAAATACTCCAGGACCAAAAGGGAGGAAGCTGTGATACTGGATTCTTGCAATGGACGTGGCTGACAAGAGGAAGGGGACCTTTCATTGTTGCATCTCAGAACTATTTTCACTCAACCTGTATGATGTTCACTGTCAGTGCAATTGTACTTAATCTGTGCAGGTGGTATTTGGACTTCACCAAGCTGAGAGTTGCGCTTCCTAGGCATAAACAGCAGTCACAATGAGGTTATTGCCCTGGGAAAGGATCACTATAGTTTCTGAATTTTTAAAAAATAAGTCATCAATGTTCATGAATGAAGGACGCTTGAAATACTGGCTCTGCTTCCAGTTCTGGGCAGCCTGGTGGGTCTGGCCACCCATACTGGAGTGACCGTGTGGTGAGAGGCTGCCACACACAGAGCCAACAGCGGTGGAAGTCCCAGCATGCAATCGCACTGCAGATGCCTCAGCGCTGGTGAAAGGGAGAGATTTCATTTCCTGACTAGTCTGTGCGCCCTCTGCTGCGATGGTGGGCACTCCTCTCGTCTCAGCTCACACACAGCTCTGCACTGTGGAACTGACTGCAGTCTTGTTTCTGGCTCACTCACGGTTCCGGTTCCTCACGTGTCTCCGGCTCACGCATGGTTCCGCACTGTGGAACCGGGGGCAGTCTTGTCTCCGGCTCACGCACGGCTCCGCACCGTGCAGCTGACTGCAGTCTCTCCCTGCATTTCTCTCTGATCCTTAATTTCTGGTGATTTGGGAAGAGGGAAGATGGCGGATCTGGCAGATGTTTTCAGGTCTGACTACATGTCACACACATGTAAAATATCTCACTTTATTCCACCAGTTTTGACCTGAGGGTGTCGATGTTTTTCAAAACCCAGGTTAAAGAACAGAGGCAGTCACGGTGATGGAGGTCAGAGGTCAAAGCGTTTCTGTGATCTCCTCCATTCTTCTCCCACACGGGGATGGCAACACGGACACCTCAGACCCCAACATTGAGATACTTCCACACGGGCCGCTTCTGGGGTGGAAATCTTCATTTACAGCTTTGATAAAAAAAAAAAAAAGATTCATTTTGCTTCGTGGAAGAATGAGCACTTCTCATGATGGTGGGACATGGACCTGTCCCAACAACTCTGCAGCTTTGACCTTCGCCGTCTCTTAACAGAGAGGTTTCTTTCCTTAGTTTTAGCCCATATTTGGGGACTGTAGATGTCTATGAGCCCAGGGCCAAGGCATTGCTCTCCATCCCACAAGACAAATACCTTAGAGGAAGCAAATAGCTCTGTTAATAGCACTATAGCCATTTGTACGATCAGCCTAATTTTACTTCCTGTTGCTTTATTTTGTTTTTGCTCATTGGATTTATTGGTTGTTGGCTATAATAGCTTAGACCTTCTAACTCTCATTAACATCCTTTTGAAATAGATAACATGCTTTGTGGCTCAGGAATCCTGAGACCAGGGAGAAGATGTGGCTTCTGGGATCTGACCTATCCAATCCTGTGGGTGACCAGATGGCCTGTTCTCGTGATGAATCGCAGGGAAGAAACCATGTGACTGATGGCAGTTCACTGTGCATATATTAATATTTAAGTTTGTGTTTAATAATACATTCAAGGCGGATGTCCTATGAACACATTACCTGCGCAGTCAGCTTCAGGTACGTTCAGGATGCCTGCCCTTCTGCAGGCAGCTCTTCCAGCCTGCCGTCTCTGCAGACTAGAAGGCCTGTGGCACACAGCAGCGAAACTGATTAGAATTGAGCCACATCCTTCCCTGCTGACTTCTGTGACTCCTCCCCTGCTTTGTAGGTATGCAGAGCAGCGACACGTGAGGTACAATCAAGTAACAAGTCTTTGTGGCACCCTCTGTGGTCCTCTCAGGATCAGGGGAGATACCTGAGCCAGAAGAGGTGGGGGAGGTAACCCTTCCCTTCTCACACACGAACAATCGGACCATGGAGCTAAAAATAACACCCAAGAAGGAAGGGTATAAAATGGTGACAATGTAAATTATGTGCCTGGCCTCTTCCCAGAATAGTTGGAAAAGTTATCCTGTAGATTAAGGAAGAGGTGAGGGGCTGGAGAGATGGCCCCAAAGAGCTTACTGTGTAAGCACAATGACCTGAGTTTGAACCTCCAGAACCCATTTAAAACCAGATTTAGTAGCCCATGTATGTAATCCCAGCGGCCCTGTGGTTAGGGAGGCAGAGACAGGAGAATCCCTAGAAACTGACAGGACCACCACGATCCTTATCCTGACCTTCCTTCCACCGTCCTAAGACTGTTCCTCAGGCACAGGTGAGCTTCAGATCGCCTATGCCTATCACAGCTGCTTACACATTCTCACTACTCCATACAGTATGCTTTCTTGCTGGGTCCTTGTCCGAGTCCACTTGGGCAGCTGTAACAGAATGCCACGGACAGAGTGAATTACAGCGCAGACATGTTCTGTCTTGTGGGTCTTTGGGTTGGGAACCAGCAGATCTGGTCACTGGTGAGAGATTGTTTTCTTTCCATAGTTGCTTGTCTTCTTCCTCTGCCCTCAAAGACTAGAGGGGACTCTTTGGTGTCCCTGTGTGTAGACATCAGCAACACGGATGAGTTAGTTTATGTGTGGGATGTTGTCCTTTCTAATACCATCACATTGCAGGTGAGGGTTTCAATATATAAATTTGGGGCCGAGTACCAACAGTGAATCACTGTCCACTTGGGTTACCTGGACTCATCACAGTCGGAGAGAGAGGTGGTGATGGGACAGTCACGTGCAGCAGTATCAACAACCAACTACAGGGCAATGTGGGTGCTTCTGTAGCCCAGAAACCAGTCCAATAAATTGATCTCCCTGCCCTGAAGAACGGGAAGGAGAGACATTAAATGACATAACGAGGAATCCAGGAAGACTCAGCTAGCCCAAGGACTTCGTGGGAGCATTGATGTCTGGAGACAGCCCCAGAACAGAATAGAGAGAGCTGGGTTTGGCGCTGGCTCCGCACCTCAGGGCAGATGTGACTGTGGAACTTTGGCTCTGTACTCCAGAGTTGCTCATCCAGACACCACAGTCATAGTGACCTTGCAGGCTGTCACAGGGCTGTTGATACACCATCTAGTTTAGTGGCTTTGGATGTCATCATATTCCAGGTATGGTGGCATATACCTATAATTCTAGAACTTGAGGGCTAGAGGCAGGAAGATTAGTAGTAGTTCAAGGCTAGTCTAAAGTATTTATACTTTATTTATATATTTTATAGATACCGCTCCTCTATCATGTTCCTTGGGCTCCTTTTCCTCTTCCCCACTAGGTCATCCCTGAGCTCGGTCTAATTCACCGAGACATTTCTCAGAGTCTGGTAGAGGATAGATATTCATCAAAGCTGGTTAAATGGCCAATTACTTGTGGTTGCTAACCACGATGGTTGGATCAAAATTTTGAGCCCACAACTTAGCATATTAAAAAGGCAGGGGAGGCGTGTATTCTTGCAGACTCCAGTCATTTCTTGGAGGGGTCACTTCCCTGCTTTTTTTTTGGCACACTAGCTCTCAGTTCCAGAGATTATTGTGAATTAATGCAATATCCACAATGATGCCCGCTGCAGCTGAGGGGCCTTTTGCAATGCTTAAACAATTCTTACTACTTTTATATTTGTATATATAAATTTAGACATAATGTACATGAAATATGACACTGATTTTTGCTTGCTGGGTGCCGATACTACAATTGCTAATCATTTTTTAAAAATGGTTAACAGGATTTTATTAAAATTTCTAAAAATGTTTAATTCAGAAAAAATAAAAAATAAAAAGGCAGGAGAGGAAGTGCTGGAGAGATGGCTCAATTTTAAGAGCATGGGCGACTCTTCCAGAGGACCTGGGTTTGATTCCCAGCACCCATGTGGCAGCTCAGCATTGTACCTCCCGTTTTAGGGAATCTGATGCCCCCTTAAGTTCTCTGTGGACACCAGACAGGCTTGTGGTGCAAGATAGGCAAAACACTCATACATACTTTAAAAAAAAAGTCTTGAAAAAGACTTTAAAAGTGTTAAGACAGCAGCCTGATGGTGGTGCTGGTGCATGCCTTTAGCCCCAGCACTCAGGAGGAAGAGGCAGGCAGATCTTTGAGTTTGAGGGCAGCCTGGTTTACAGAGCGAATTGCAGGACAGCCAAGGCTACACAGAAAAACCCTGCCTTAAAAAATAAAAAAATAGCTGGGCTGTGGTGGCACACACCTTTAATCCTAGCACTCAGGAGGCAGAGGCAGGTGGATCGAGGCCAACCTGATCTATAGGGCGAGTTCCAGGACAGGCTCCAAAGTTGCAGAGAAACTCTAGCTCCAAAAACCAATAATAGGTACTGGCAAGATGGCTCTGTCAGTAAAGTACCTGCCATGAGGCCATGTGAGCAGGAGTTCCTGAGTTTGGAACTCAGAACCCAGGTTCAAAGAGGGGTGTGGCAGCATGCAGCTGTAACTCCAGAGCTGGGAGACTGATGTGACGTCAGCCTCTGATCGCCGCACATGCGCACACTAACAAGTACATACACCACCCACAACATGACACAGAGTGACCGAAGGGAAAGATAAATGTCTCAGAATAAAGGAGAGTTCTTCCCCAGACGGGCGATTAGGAAAGTCATGGAGCTACTTCCTTGTTTGTGCTGGGCGTACTCTACGCCTGATCGTGAGAGCATGCTGCCTTCTTCCCCTCTTTGAATCCCATCTTTCCGTTACACTTCAGCAGGGACTCACTTAGTCCCGGGATGGGCCTTTCGAAACTGCTGTCCTAAAAGTCACAGCCATTAATTAAGTGTAGCAATTGCCATTGCTCCACGGAGCTGACAAAAGCAGATTTCTGAATCCCAAAGGTTCCCATGACAAATCTACCAAATATGCATCCATATTTTATTGCCTCTTGGCTCAATTTTTACCCGAGTCCTACTTTTTTTAATTGAAAAGCTCTACCTCATTGTGGTAGCTTATACAACAGACAGGGTGGCACACACTGCCTAGGACGGCGAGATGCCAACACCTAGAGACAAGGAAGTGTCATTTAATCAAAGCGGGACATGACCCTCACTATTGTGACTGAAATTCCTCTGTAGATTGATGACACACCTTTAGAACTGCATGTGTGACCGTGACCTTTAGAGCTACATGCGTGACCGTGTTTGGGCAACTGGTATGAGGCTCCAGAGACAGTTGTGAGGTGACATCTTGCTGATTCCCATCTGAGCAATGGGTACACTTTGTCCAAGCCTAGGTGGGGTCTGAATTTCTTACACAAGACCACCTGATTCCACTTACTACAAAGGAGAAAGGGCTGGGGGTGCCAGTGGGGTGAGTCCCTTGAGGGTGTTGATTCACAGGGCTGACTTTACTAGTGGCCAGATCTCGGCCCCACTGTCTCTGTGACTTTGGGGGAATTTTAATTCTAAGTTTTCTTATCTGTTAACGTAGGCACAATGGCAACAATGTCTTCTTTTCATAAAGTCATAGGCAAGTGTCAGTGAATCTCTGGGATTGGTGCTGTAAATTTATAATCTGTCAGTGGTCAACCTTGGCTTTCCGGGGAACTCATATATAATTACAGTCTTTAGTGATATATTTGTGTGTTTATTTACATTAGTGCTCCCCTGGGAATTCATTGGGTTTGACTTTGCAACTCACCCACTATGGGAGCCCATGTTTGGGTGTGTGCTAATTAGCACCTGCTCTTTTCTTTCCTCCCTCCCTCCCTCCCTCCCTCCCTCCCTCCCTCCCTCCCTCCCTCCTCCCTCCCTTCCTCCTTTCCTTCCTTTTCCCTCCCTTCTTTCTTCCTCCCTCCTTCCCTCCCTTCCTTCCTCCTTTCCTTTCTTCCTCTTTAAGATTAAATTTTTTTGCATGTGTGTGTATTCAATGCAAGTGTTCTTGGAAGGCAGAGGCAATGAACTACCTGGAGGCTGGAGGTTGTGGGCCATGCTGGTACCAGCCCGGATTCTCTGCTCGAGCAGTACATATTCTTAACCATTGAGCCATGTCTCCAGCCCCTATGAGTTTTCTTTTAAGTAGATTTTATCTACTTGGCATATAGTGGCTGTCCATAGTGATGTTTTTACTAAGACTTTTCATATGAGCATATCATGTACATCACCTCTCTACGCCACTTCTCACCCTCTTTATTCCCGTTCCTTCCTCCAAACAGCCTTGTCTATCTCCATGTCCTACATACACATATGATTTTGTATATATAAAATCTAGGATCTATAAATGAGAGAAAATATATCATATTTTTCTTTCTGAGTCTGATTTATTTTGCTTAATGTCATGATGTCCAGTTGTATTCATTTTCCTGAGAAAATGACATATTTTTTTCTTTATGGATGAATAAAACTACTATATATATCATATTTATTTATTCATCTTTAATGGACATCTAGTCTGATTCTTGGCTATTGTGAACAATGCTTCAATAAAACAGGTGCACAAGTATTTCTGTGGTATGTTGAGTCCTTTACGTGCGTAGTCAGGAGTGGTATAGCTTGGCCATTTGACAATTCTAAGCATTTAAAAATATTTTTACAGTTCTGGAGAGATGGCTCAGTGGTTAAGAGAACTGGTTGCTCTTCCAGAGGACCCAGCTTCAATTCTCAGCACCCACATGACAGCTCTCAACTGTCTGTAACTCCAGCTCCAGGGATTCTGATACCCTCACACCAGTGCACATAAAATAAAATTAAGTAAGTTACTAAAATATTTTTATTTGTTTACTCTGTGTGTGTGTGCGCGCGCGCATATGTGCTCACACACACACACACACACACACACACACGAGCATGGGCGAACTCTCAGGTGCCATGACACCTGTGTGGAGGTCGGAGTGCAACACACATGAACATGCGTGAGCACTCAGGTGCCCTGATGATGTAAGAGGATCTTCTATCTATCTGTTCTTTCATTGGTTAATTAATAAAGAAAACTGCTTGGCCTGCTAGGTCAGAACTTAGGTAGGCAGGGAAGACAGAACAGAATGCTGGGAGAAAGAAAGCAGAGTCAGGCAAATGCCATGAAGCTCTGGCCAGAGATGGATGTAGGTTAGAATCTTTCCGGTAAGCCACCACCTCATGGTAAACACAGATTAATAGAAATGGGTTAATCAAGATGTGAGAGTTAGCCAGTAAGAGGCTAGAACTAATGGGCCAGGCAGTGTTTAAGTGAATACAATTTGTGTGTTGTTATTTCGAGTATAAACTAGCCAGGCAGCTGGGAGCTGGGTGCCAGGAAAGCAGCCTGCTGCCCCTTTCACTACAATTGGCGCCTCAGTGTTGTGAACTGGATCCATGTAAAACCTGAGAGAGTTTAATTTTAAACACAGAAAAAACAGAGTTTAACACAGCTTTTTACTGTTTGTTGGTGGCGTGCTACAGAGAAATTTTCCTGACTCAGCAGTCTCAGCAGGAAAAAACGCTGCACCATTTTAAAACATAGCTTTCTGGGCTATGCTCCTACTGAGACCTCTGTCTCTTGCGGGAGACAGAATTTGAATGGGGTTTTGTGAGTAAGGTGCTAAGACTTGCTTGATGGCCATGTGGACTGTTGTGTGCCTGGAACTGTGCTCAGCTCAGGGGCACCATATGGATCTGAGGCAGGATCAGCTGCTCCACGCTGAACTGTGCTGATCTCAGGCAGGAACTGTCGTAATTATAATAACAGCGCAGTTAGGTTTAGACTGGGCAGGAAATAGGTGGTACCATATTACCTCTACATGGCACAACTTAAGTTTTTAAGAAGTGCTCCCGGACAGTAAAAAAGTTACAAGCAATGCAATAGGACAGACTCCATAAAAGACCTCTAAATGGGTCATAGTGTTAGACATTAGTAGGCTTGGGAGAGAGAAGAAAAAGAATATAGAGAATAAAGTTAATGCCTTAAAAAAGGGGTAAAGTCTTTAAAGAGACAGAGTACAGATAGTTATAGATTAAAAGAAATAAAGAAAAATAAGCCAAGATGAAAAATTCACAGAGAGTTTGGATTCTGTATATTGTATTTTCTTTGAATTTTTTGACTGTGAAGGAGCTAAATTCAGAGAGACATTTATTGTGTGGGCTGCTAAACTGATCCAACATATATGTTCTAAAGGTATCATGACTTCCAAATTTGGGTCTAAGGATATGATGCTTTAGAGAGGGTCTTCTTCGTTTTCACAGAGGATGAGACCCTGTGGATTGCTTCTATCCCAATATTGTATGATAAATCACCCCCTCTTAAAAGGTTGCTGTGAACACCTTTAAAAAATTACTTCACTCAACGGCTGACTGCCATGAACCTGGCACACAGGCTACACCATAAAAGACGTGAGTAATAGCGCCCCTATACAGCAGGAAGAAGTTTGGAGAGAAATAACTATGTCCATATTCCTAAATATTGTTTATAAATGTTCTTTTACATTTAAAGGGGGATGGGATATAGAGATGAATAATTTGCATTGGTATAAATCTTGATTTATTGATACAAGTTTAAGGTCAATTTTGTTATATGTATATGCATATTTCTAATCTTGATTAAGGTATTGTGATTGTGTAGTTCATTTAAAAATGTAATACATAATTAGGAAATATAGGTTGCTAATGGATAATCATCAATAATAGTCAAGCTGTAGTCATGTTATTTAGATTTTCTAGATGTGCACAGATATATTTCAGACAGGCATTCTTCATATCTTTCAAAGACTACAGAATATGGCATTTTAAATGTTTTAATAACTTAGGGCTTTTCATGACAATGAGACACGTCTGCTCCTGGCAGCACCAATCTACTTCAAGAGGAAGATGGGCATCGAAAAGGCTCCTTATGGAGTTTGATAGCCATTTGGGCAAGAAACTGCTCTTGCCTGGACTGTTGTATTAACTGGACACAAAGAACCTGCAGAGAGAGGACTGCTGAACTTGCCTAAAGGTGAGATGATCCTTCGGGGTTCCTGATTCATGAAAGAATCTGTGAGATATTCTGCAGGATACAGAAAAAAGTGACTGAACTGTCTTTGAAATTTCCTGCTTCATGAAAAAGTCTACTGGATACTATGGGCCTGTAGGCCGAAGATGGATGCCCCAATGGTACAACTGCCCTATAATATTGTAGTAAAGAGCTCTGTAATTTCCTGTTCACCCCTCCTCCATCCTAACTCCTGATCTTTTCACTGACTTTGTAGTTTTGTCTTTCCTGAACTGTCACATAGTTGGAATCACACCACACAGTCTGGTTTTTTTGGACTGGCTTCTCGTAGTCGTACGTACTTAACATGTACTTAAGAAGTTAGGGCTGAAGAACTCCACACTGTTAGTGCTGAGTAGTATTTCACTGTCTGGATGCACCACAGTCTGTCGGCCCACCCAGAGGGAGGACACCTTGGTTGCTTCCAGGTTTTGGCAATTATGGAAAAAAGCTGTCATAACACCTGTGTGCTGGGATTGCTGTAGATGCAATTTAAGCTTATTTGGTAAATACCAGCAAATCCGGAACCTGTGTCCTTTGGAAAAAGTGTCTTGAGTCCTATAGGAAGGTGCCAAACTGTCTTTAGCATGGCTGGTCCATTTGGCATGCACACCAGCAATGGATACTAGATCTTTCTCTCCACAGCCTCCCTTGTCAGCACTTGATGTCATTACCAATAGGACGGCTTGCTAATGCGTGTGCAGGCCTGTCCCATTTTCATTTGCAGTTCTGCAGTGACATGTGACAGTAGAGTGTCTTGGCAATTGTTTGCCTTCTCCGTGTCTCCTATGAAGTATCAGTTCAGATATTATGCCCATTTTAAACATTGTATTTATTTGTTTTGTTCAGCTCTTTTTATTTATTTATCTATTTATTGCTGTTGTTTTTGAAACAGCATTTCTCTGTATAGTTCAGGCTGTCCTAGAACTCACTCTGGACACCAGGTTGACCTCAAACTCACAGAGATCTGCTTGCTTCTGCCTCCCTGAGTGCTGGGACTAAATTCATGCTCCACCACCACCCCACTACTTTATTTCTTTTTGACGCAAGGTCTTTTGTAACCCAGGCTTGCCTCAAACTATGTAGCCGAGGTTGACTTTGAACCCCTGCTGTTTCCAAAGCTGGGATTATAGGCCTTTTTCATCATATTTAGCTTAGACTCTTTTCTAATAGTTAAGTTTTGAGGGTCCTTCGGATGCACTGGACAGCAGTTCATTCAGCAATGTGTTTTGCAAATATTTTCCCCCAGCCTGTGGTTTCTTGTTCTCTGGAGAGCCTACTTATTTTTAAGGTCCAACTCAGAGGTGACCTCCTGTGACACTGGGTTGGTCTCTTCTCTCTCTCAGTTTATTCCTGTTATTCTGATGTACACAAACATTTATTATACTGTAAATATTTACCCACCAGGTGGTGGAATTCTTCAGAAAAGGGTCATGTCTTATATTTCTTCATTTCCAGAGTGTGGCATAATATCTGTTGCTAGTTATATACTCAACACACATGCACTGCATGAACAGAACATGTGGAATGAGGACACATATGGGCCAGTCACCTCTGCTTCCCTCAAAAGCATGGAGTAGGTCTTCTTTTAGGGTGGTAGTGTGTGCCTGCCCGTGACTAGCATTCTGCTCTTGGTTGTGTTACCATGCCTACATACAGGTGGATTGGCTTGACTTCAACCATCCCTACTGAATGTTAGGGCAGCATGTCCAACGTCCTCCCTCATGGTCTCCAGGGGCTCAGAAGCACTTCCATCACTTACATGTAATCTTTTTTAAAGTGGTATCTGTGGACTCAGCTCTTTTTGCACCTCTGTCCTTTTCTTCCGGTCAGTCAGTGAGAATCTTCACTTTGTGGCACTGTTTACCATCTGCCTGCCTCCAGGGTCTCCTTGCTGTCCTGAAGGGAGTTGTTTGTTCATGGACGTGCCTAGCCTAGGTACCCGAAGGCCTCTAGGATTTTCACACAGGTCAGAATCTTGCAAAGTTATATCAGAACCCAACCCTTGTTCTCCTTCCCTTCCCCTCCCTCATCTTCTGGCTGTCTCCTTTTTTTATCCTCTCCTTCCTTGCATTTGGGTTGTAATGTTGTTTTGCAACAATCTCTGCTCACTGACCCCATTGGCATTTAGCTCAAAAATGCATTCCATTATGTTTAAGATGACTTTACTTTCAATGGGGCTTCTATTGAGACAGGACTCTGTATCCAGAGCTGGGCTGTGCCCCTGCGGAGTTGGGAGAAGAAAGACCATTTTCACACGATTTTCAGGCTTGTGACCACTTGATCTGCAGAGATGCGTGCTGAGGTATCCACACCAAACTCCGGGACATGCCCATAACAGATGAGCAAACGTTCTGCCTGCAAGACTGAAGCTTTTGAGGGGAGGCAGGAAAATATGTGGATGATTGACTGAATTTTAATAGCTCACAGACAGTTTAAGGACATTTAGAGAACAACCATTCTTGGTGTCTTGGCTCAGTTCAGGCAAGTTAAAGTTATCAAAGTGTCTCACACTTATGACAAGAAGTACAAATAATGCAAGTGTTCACAGAGAGGCAGCTAAGTGACCCCCATTCTTCTCCCCACCCCCTCCAATTTTACTCTGTGTGTTCCTCTTTTGTCTTTCTTTAGCCTTTTTTACGGTATCCTAATAGTAATAATTTAATCCCTGGCCAGTCTAGAACTCCCTAGGCAGACCAGACTGGCCTCGAACTCCTCCTGCTTCTGCCTTCCAAATACTGGGATTAAAGGTATACAACAGTGCACTCACCCTAATTTTCTTTTTTTTAAATTTTTTTAATTGATCTATTTTTCTCCATTCTCCCTCCTTTTTCTCCCACCCCTGTCTACCCTTTCCTATGATCCCCATGCTCCCAATTTACTCAAGAGATCTTGTTTTTTTTTCTACTTCCCATACAGATTAGATCCATGTATGTCTTAGGGTCACCCTAATTTTCTGATGAAAGGTCTTGCTACCCAAACTGGCTTTGAGCTCACCGTGTAACTCAGACTGGCTTTGAACTTGTGACAATCCCCTTTCCTCAGCCTCCCCAGTGCTGGGAGTATAGACCATGCCCAGCTAATGTCAGTCTTTCTTGGGATGAGTTCATTGGCCGACTAAGTTTGGGAACCCTTTTTTACCGTGCGTTTGCATTCACCCAGAAGACTGAACTTTTGTGGAAACTGTCGTGTTAGGCACGTCGTTCTGTGATGGTCATTTTTGTGGGTCGTTTATGTCAGTGTGTGCCACAGTGCTGCAGTCCAACAGCTGGCCGGAGTCCAGAAGCCTGAGCACTCTGCCACTGATTTCATCATTCCTTGGAGTGTCTCTGCCGTTTTTCCTCTCTTCCTCCTCCTCCTCCTCCTCCTCCTCCGTATGTTTCTGTGCCTGTGCTGTGCACACTTGCGCATTGATGTGCGGGCCAGATGCCCTTTTTCTATTGGTCTCTATCATGCTCATGTCTTCAGTGCTCTCTCTCTCTCTCTGTCTCTCACAGATGGTGCACGCATGCATGCATATGCCTCTCTCTATCTGCGTGTGTGTGTGCATATGCGTGCACGCGCACGTGCTCACAATGTGTGGAGGTCAGAGGACAACTCTTTGGGTGTCAGTTCTTCCTTCCACCTTTCCGTGGCTTCCAGGGATCTAACTTTCTCCACTGAACCATCCTGCTAGCCCCTCCCCTTATTTTTGGAGCCCTGGATCTTATAGACTGGTCAGGCCAATTGGCCAATGAGCTTCTGGGATCCTCTTGTTTCTCTCTGCTTAGGGCTGGGATGTCAGGCAAGTGTCTCTGCACCTGGCTTTTTACATGAGTGCCCAGGATCTGAACTCAGACCCTCATGGTGCAAGGCAAGCACTTTGCCCCCTGAGCCATATCACTGCCCCTCCTCTCTCCTCTTTCATTTCCTTTTGTATTTTAAGCAGTAGAGGAACAAATATCTTTACATACGTATTTTTGACGCATGTTTTTTGGGTGTGAGTATCATCAAGGTTTAGAAATTTGTGTTAATCCCCAATGAGAATTAGAATTTTCTTTACTTTTTACTTTTTGATTTTTTTTAACACGAGTCTTTTAGCTTGCACTTTCTATAGTTCTGAGGAGTTATATTATTATTATTACTATTATTATTATTATCATTATTATTATGGTTTTAAGGATTCTTTTCCCAGCCCCTTTATCAAGAAACATTTCAAGCTGAGTTTGGGGGTGCAAGCCCAACACTGGGGCAGTAGAGGCAGGAGGACCAGAAGTTCAAGATTATTCTTGGGTACATAAAGGAATTTGAGGTTACTATGGGCTACAAAAAAGAAAAAAAACAAGAAAAATAAATGGAAGTGCTAGCTAATTTTATATCGGCTTGACACAAGCTGGAGTAATTTGGCAGGAGGGAACCTTAAATAAAAAAATAAAAAAGCCTTCATAAGATCCAGCTGTAAGGCATTTTACCAATTAGGGATTTGATTTATGGGGGCGGGCCCAGCCCATGGTGGATGGTGCCCTCCCAGGGCAAGTGGTTCTGTGTTCTACAAGAAAGTAGACTGAGCAAGTCAATAAGCAGAACCCTCCATGGCCTCTGCATCAGCTCCTGCCTCCAGGTTCCTGCCCTTTTTGAATTCCTGTCCTGACTTCCTTCATTGTGGAAGTGTAAGCAAAATAAACCCTCTCCTCCCCAACTTGCTCGGGTCATCACGGCAGCAATAACCCTAACTAAGACACATTTAGACAGGTTGGAAGAGTTCATGTCTGTAGTAAACATACATGGCCATTTGGGATCCATACCAACAATTTTTTTCTGTGCTTTTCAGGATGAGTCGAAGACATTAGACCAGTAATATCTTGGATGCTTAAAAGTAAAAGGATTCGATATTTGTTTCCAGGTTTTTAAGCTTCATTTATTATTGTTTTTATTACTTTTATCTAATTGTGCGTGCATGTGTGTGTGTATGTGACAGGATCTCACTATATAGCCCAGACTGGCCTTCTCTTGTCGTCTTCCTGCCTCTGTCTCCCTAGTTCTAGGGTTGAAGAGATGGGTCACCACGGCTCTTTTCTTTCATTTAGTTCATATTTGTTAGTTGCTCATTGTGTGTGTGTGTGTGCGCACACGCATGTGCTCATCCTCACACATGTCACCACGGCTCTTTTCTTTCATCTAGTTCACATTTACTAATTGCTCATCGTGTGTGTGTGCACGCGCATGTGCATGTGCTCACCCTCACACATGCGTGGATGTCAGAGGACTACTTCCGCAAACTGACTCTTCCCTTTCACTGCGTGGAATCCACAAATGAACTTGACTCTGAGTTGGCGCCGCCACCTTCACCCATCTCTCCTGCCCCAGTCTGGCAATTTTCTTTATGAATTCTAGGTTTTCCATCTTCCTTCTGAAGACTTCCCCATCCCTGTATTATTTTAAAAGTTCCATTTCCCCCCTAGTGCCTTGGTAATTCTATTTTTAATTTAAAAAATACAAATGAAAGCTTATTACATGGAGGATTTGATCAAATTTAATTGCTCGCAATAAGAAACCCGCTGTCTCAACGTCAAGGGCTCGCTACAGAACTACGCGCTGTAGCTTTTGACTGCAAATGTTTCTAGAACAGGAAGGAAATTGAAAGTGTGGTGGGAAAGAAGGCAGCGAGCAGGAAGGAGGAAGCACAGGCAGAAGCAGGTAGAGGGCCAGGTCCAGAGTGGGCATTTTTAAGATTTGTTTATTGTATTGTATGTGCAGGTGTGTCTGGATGTACATATGTACACAGTGTATGTGCCTGATGCCCAAGGAGGCCAGAGCAGGGCACCGATTTCTCTGGGACTGAAGTTGCAAGCAATTCTGAATTGTCATATGGGCACTAAGAACTGAACCAGGGTCCTCTGCCATAGCAGCCAGGGCTCTTAACCACCAAAACTAATGTTTTGAAGAGTGGATTCTAAAGGTCTTACCAAGAGGATTGTTTGTTTTGAGACAAGATTTGATGAAGTCCAGAATGACTTGAAATGTAGGTGAGGCTGACTTTGAACTCCTAATCCTCCTGAATTCGGCTCTCAAGTGCTGGATTACAGGCATTACAGCCACGCCTGGCCACCACTAAAAGTCTTCTCCAACAATTGAATGAGGTGATTTTGGACAAGAAATAGTACAAAATGCAAGCTTTGCTGTCAACAGTGCCCACTATACTAATGACTTCCGAATTTAAGTAGCACAGAAAGGCGGCTCAGTGCTTAGGAATAGATGGACAGTTTAGGTCTCTGTTTGGCAGAGACTGACCTGTGAGAGCTGAGATCAAGATGATGGGCATTCGTAAGCTTCTAAGCCGTGGGGACTGATAGGTCAGCACGTGGTTGCGGTAGGAGGGGAAGGAGCAGAGAACAGCTCCTCCCCCAGTTGAGGAGATGACCTTGGTTTCGCTTTATTGATTTACTTCTGAGGTAGGGTGGGCTGCCCTTGGCAAAGAAGGAAAACTTAGGGTACGTAAGAAACAAGAGGAGAATTGGATACTTAATTCTTTAAAGCACACACCTTAAATGCCCCAGGGCCAGGGATGGAGGGGGTGTGTGTGTGAAATGCTTGCTCAGAAGCAAGTAGAACTTGTATGAAATTCTTGGTTTGATCCCCAGCACAAAAGAAACCACAGTGATGGGAGCATGCCTGTAATCCCAGCACGGGGAAGGTGGAGGCTGCTCAAGACTCTCTCTGGCTCTAGAGTGAGCTGGAGGCTAAGCCTGGGAAAAATGAGGCCCTGACCAAAGCAAGCCTTCTTCAGTCTCAGAGTGTTAGGGATGATTTGGGGGCTAGCTGCGGCTCCGTGAATGAGAATGACTCCCATGGGCTCACACATCTGAGTGTCTGGTACCCAGCTGGTGGGCTGTTTAGCCAGGATTGGGAGGTGTGGCCTTGGAGGAGGAGTTGTGTCGCTGGAGGTGGGCTTTGGGTTTCCTCTGCCTGTGACCTTGGGCTATTAGATCTGATGGAGGTGGTGCTTCTTGTTTGCCTATGTGACCTCCAAAAGAAAATAGGGGTCTCTCTCTCTCTCTCTCTCTCTCTCTCTCTCTCTCTCTCTCTCTCTCTCTGTGGTTGGAGATTAGATTGTTGGTTCCATTCACCCTTGGCAGAACGGAGAACTAGGGGGGCTATTTACCTTATTGTGTATTCACGAGTGTGTCCTAATAAATCCTTGATATCCCTTTAAATGGGCTCTTATGGTTTCACCTACAAGCCAGGCCCTGCCTCTCTCCTTTTCTGCCTCCTTCTCAGATGCAGCTACTGCTTCATTCACAGCAACTGGTTCACTGTGGCCATCCATGCCTGCCTGCTGCTATGTTTCCTTCACAGCAACTGCTCCAGTGTGGCCACGCATGCCTGCCTGCTGCAATGCTTCCTGCCACGATGGTCATGAACCCACCCTCTAAAACTGTAATCAAGTCCCCAGTTAAATGCTTTATTTTTCCCTTTTTGGAGCGGTGGTGGTGATTTTTCAAGACTGGGTTTCTTTGTGTAACAGCCTCAGCTGTTCTGAAACTCACTTTGTAGAGCAGGCTGATTTTGAACTCACAGACATCCACCTGCCTCTGCCTCTTAATTGTTGGCACTAAAGGTGTGAACCACCACACTCAGCTTAAATATTTTCTTTTATAAGTTGCCTAGGTCATGGTGTCTCTTCACAGCAACAGAACAGTAACTAAGATACTAGTTAGCTGGGCTAACAAAACAGTAATTAGGACACCATGTCAACTGAGCTAAGGCTGAGGCAGAGGCAGACATTGCTTTAAGGGTAAGTTTGGGTGCCCTGAGCAAGAACGCTTAGAAAGCCACATTGTGTGACAATGAATCAAATGGTTGTTGTGGGAATATTCCTTTATACTGTGTGAAGATATGGTACTGTGATTGACTTACTAAAGAGTTAAACAACCAATAGTTGGGCAGGAGGTATAAGTGGAACTTCTGGACAGAGAAAACTCTTGGGAGAAGAAAGGCAGGGTTGCAGCCAGACAAGGTGGAGGCAGGATGGGCAAAACGGAGATGAGGCAGTGAGCATGTGGAGAAATGTAGATTAAAACATATGGGTTAATTATAAGAGCAAGTTAGAGCCAGGCAGTGGTGGCGCACGCCTTTAATCCCAGCACTAGGGGGGGCAGACGCAGGTGGATCTCTGTGAGTTTGAGGCCAGCCTGGTCTATAGAATGAGTTCTAGGACAGGCTCCAAAGCTACTCAGGGAAACCCTGTCCCGACAAAACAAAACAAAACAAGCAAACAAAAAGAGCTAGTTAGCAACAAGTCTAAGCTAAGGCTCAGCTTTCGTAATTAATAGTAAGTCTGTGTGTCATTTTTTGTGAGAGGGTGGCCCAAAGAAAATTCCCCCACAGCTTTTTTATTATCATTATATAAGAAAAAAAGGAAGAAAATATAGTTTTGGATCTATAATGAGCAGTTGACAGTATCAGGATTACCTATATAGTGAGGTTCATGCACACCAAGCTTTTCTACTCAGAAAGCAATGTTGTGCCACCTTCTCAGCCATTTCAATTCCAGGTGTCCACTGAAGAGGGAGAAAAGCATTGATCTGGACAGAAGACTTCCTTCCAAAGGTGAGGGTATGAGCAAGTGCAACCCATTCACACATGATGGACTGTTCCCCAGCAGAGACGAATCATGGAGCATGAATCCCAAAACACACCCAACACCAGGGATGAATCACAGGGGACCCTCCAGAAGCAAGCCAGACAAAAGTGAGAAAGCGCTTTGTTGTTTGTGTTTGCTTTTTTTTTTTTCTTGAGACTGGGTTTCTCTGTGTAGTCCTGGCTGTTCTGGAACTCCCTCTGTAGACCAGGCTGTCCTCAAACTCAGAGATCTGCCTGAGTCTGCTTTCCAACTGCTGGGATTAAAGGCTGACACACCACTGCCAACGCCACCACTGCTTGGCAGTACATACTTTTTTATACAGATTAGATCCCAGAAAATGTTGTGTGGAGGAAGGGGACACAGCAAAGGGCAGCCAAGGGGCACAAGCGAAGTGGCAGAGATGCAGACACAGCCACTGTTTTGATTGTGGTTGCCTGGATGAATTCACATGCCCAAACTTTTCAAATTATGGGAGTTAAAGTGTTTAACTGTGTGTTAATTTGACTTCAATATAGCTGTTAGAAAGCAATAATGTCAGAGAGTAACCATCTGGGGCGGAACAATTCTGTATTCTGTCAATTATGTTTTAAATAAAAGCTGATTGGCCAGTAGCCAGGCAGGAAGTATAGGTGGGACAACCAGACAGGAAGTAGAGGTGGGTCAATGAGAACAGGAGAATTCTGGGAAGGAGGAAGCTCATTCCTCCCTAGTCTTGTCCAGACACCAAAGAAGCAGGATGTGACCTGCCCCACCTGAAAAAGGTACTGAGCCATGTGACTAACATAGATAAGAATAATGGGTTAATATACATTACAGGAGTTAATAAGAAGCCTGAGCTAATGGGCCAATCAGTTTTATAACTTAAGTAGACCTTCTGTGTGATTCTTTGGGACCTAACGACTGTGGGAACCAGGCAGGACAGAAACCCCAACAAGCAGGCCCTCATGTTACAACTATCCACTGCAAAAAACAAAGATACAAACAAAAGAAAAAAAACAAAGACAAAACAAAAATCCCCATCTTTTCTAAAAGATTCAAAACCAAACATTTAAGCTAGCGTGGGCTACTTATATTTAACCCACAGTTTGATTTAGGAAAACCCAGTTTTCCTGGGTGGGTGGCACACATTTGTACTCCCAACACATGGGGTATATCAGCTGTAGGACCAGGAGTTGAAGGTCATCCTCAGCTACGTAGGAGGAGCAAGGCCAGTCTGGCCTGCGTGATTCCCTGCCTCAAAAATGCTATATAGGGACCAGAAATGGTGATGCATGACTTTAATCCTAATACTGGGGAATCAGAAAGATTTCTGTGATTTCTGAGTCTGGCCTGGGCTACAAAATGAGTTCCAGGCTAACCAGGGTTACACAATGAAACCCTGCCTTTAAAAGAAAATCTTAGGCAGACAGGTGGATCACTGAGAGTTTGAGGTCAGCTTGGTCTACAAAGTGAGTTCCAGGAGAGCCAGAGTTGTTATACTGAGAAACCCTGTCTTGGGGGTGGTGGGAAGAATAAAGAAAAAAAAATGAAAGAAAATCCTATTTACATCCAATATTTTGTAAACATTATTACTAATACACTAGGAAAGGTTCTGGAAGGCTGAGACAGAAAGATGGCCAGGAGTTCCAGGCCAGCCTGAGTTACAGAGTGAAAGACCCTGTTGTCTCAACACTCCCCACCTCAGCAAAGAACAAGGGACATGGCTCACTGGGTAAAGTGCTTGCTGCACAAGGGAAGGACCTAGATTTAGATCCCCAGCACCCATCCTCAGCTGGATGTGGTAGCATGAGCCTTTCATCCCAGGGTGGCTAGACAGTAGACTCCCCAGAAGCTCATGGGCAAGCTATCCTGAATCACACAGGGGAACGGAGGCAAAGGCAAGGGCTGACACTCTAGATTATCTTCAGGTACCTCTCCCTCCCTCCCTTCCTCCCTCCCTCTCTCTCCCCTCTCTCTCTCTCTCTCTCTCTCTCTCTCTCTCTCTCTCTCTCTCTCTCTCTCTCTCTCTCTCTCTCTCACACACACACACACACACACAATTTTTTTAAAAAGAAATTTCCTTAAAACTTTTACTGTGTGTGTGTGTGTGTGCGCGCACGCGAGCACATGTGTGTATGCACACGCACTCATGGACATGCACACATGCCATGGAATGCAAATGGAAGCCAGAGAACAGTTTGTCTGTTTTCTCCTTCCACCACATAGGCCCCTTGGGTTGAGTGTCTGCTCTTAGTCTTGGTGGCAAGCCCCTTTATTTCCTGAGCTACCTCTATGGCTCAAATATTGTTCTTAGCGTTGGAGGAATCTGAGCTGGATCTTTATGAAGTGGAGACCTGGTCAGAAGAAAAATCTAACCTGTTGGCAAATGCATCGAGTCACCATGATGAGGATAAGTGGCATTATAGAATTGTCTCCCTAAAGAGAAAAACCAGAGAAGCCATTGTTGGTAAAACAAACAAACAAACAAAGAACGCTGTGTACAAAGGCCTCAGCTGAGAACAGAGCTCAGAACTCCTAAATGCTCTCGTCTGCAACCTTTTCCAAGCCCTGTTTGACACAGTCTCTCCCTATGTCATGAGCAGAAGGATACAATCATCAGTTGTTTTTATAGCTTACAAATTGAAACCTGAAAGGGCTTGGGCAGCCTGGCCATGGTCACCTGGTGAGGCAGCTGCTGGCTCAGGGATGAGGCCCAAGAATTCTGGCTCCTGTCCCTGCCCTGACTTACTTCAAATCAACGATGAGAGTTCTGGCTCCTACTAGATCTGGAAGCAGGAAGAAAATCCATGGTTTAATGGGTTTGCCCTGAGTTTGAGATGGCATCAGAGGCCTCCAGCAATACTCCATCAGCTACAGGAGTCCTGGATCCAAGGCTAGCTCATCTCATTTCCTGCCTCCCATGTTGGATTAGCTTGCTAGACTCTGGGCTGATCAAAATCATGACTGCAGCCTAATTGTTTCTTGGTAAGCTAAAAGAATCAGGATTCGTTACTGCTGCTACCAGTTTTCAGTTAGTGTACGAAGATAATGGGTTTCCTTTTGACATTTTTATACAAGCATGTCACTGTACTTTGTATTTGACCCCTAATACCCTCCCTACCTCACCTTCCTCCAGCTGGTATAATTGCTGTCCCCAAATAGTCCCATGACAGCTTTCATGTCATCCGTATGTCAATACAGATTCCACATATGATAGAAGATGTGATATTTGCCTTCCCTTTTGTCTTCATTACCCTCTCCCTTTTCCCTCCTTCCCCACTTACATTTTTTCCTCCCCCACATAGTGCTTTCTACCTCTCTCTCTTTCTCTCCCTCTCCCGTGTGCGCGTGCCCTCGCGTGCATGCACACACACACTCACACACACGCACACACACGCACACACACACATGCACACACACCCCAATGCAAACCAGGATTTTCACAGGTTTCTTTTTCTGTTTTCCAAGCCTTGTAGCATAAGATGAGAGCTTCTGGGGGACTCTGGGAAACTCGGTCCTGCTAGACTGATTCTGCAATAAATGTTGAAACTCATGGATTTAGAGGGGAGGACTCTTAGACTCAGGGCACCAATAAACGAGGCAAAAGACTTAACTGGGGGAGGCACACCCCTGATATTTGAGAAATACTGGGAATTTTACTTGTGGCGGGAGCTCCTCCTTGCCTGGCTGGCTTTGTCTAACGAGTGTTAGGTTCTAGCATCAAGAACCATCTTTCTGGGTGACTCATGGTAGGTAGTCTACCCGGTACAGGACTGGTTTATTATGCCTTCTCTCTTGGCTCTTAAAGAAGGTTCAATCATCTCAAACTCAGACACCAGAGGGAAGGGCATGTTCTTAGGGAGGTCAGTGTGACCATCAAAAATGAGCTGGTTCATGCCTGTAACTCTAGCACTTGGGAGGCTGAGGCAGGAGGATTGCCGTGAGTTTGAGGCTCAGGCTGGTCTACATAGTTCCAAGATAGCCTGGCTACAGAATGAGATATTGCTTCATAAAATGAACACTGCCTCTATGCTCCTATAAGTAAACTGAATTAAACTCACTGGTCCACTAATAATAATGATAATAAATACTTAAATTAATAATTAAAAATTTAAATTTAATTATAATATAATGAAAATAAAAATAATTAGATAAATTAATAAGTAAAATAGAACATTTGAAAATAGAATTGGGAGCAATTTGGGAAGAAGAAGGAGATTATGGGTGGGAGGAATGACAAATGAAGGTAATGGGGTAGATATGACCAAAATACATTTTTTATGTATGAGAATATATCATAATGAACCCTCTTATTAGGTATAATTAATATCCAACAAATTTTTGAGACAAGGTCTCTTTACATATCACTGGCTGTCCTGGAACTCATTTTGTAGACCAGACAGGCTTCGAACTCACCGAGATTCTCTTGCCTCGTCAGTGCTGGTATTCAAGGAGCACCACACCCAGCTTAGTATCCGCCAATTTGAAACTCAAAACAAATGGACCGAAAACAAGACAGCATTCTTATTAGCATCCGCCCTTGTTAAACACAGAGAGGCCTCTGGTTTCCAGCATGACAGTAGCCACCTATCTGATCACCAGAAAACTAGAATAGATGGGGCAGGACTTCAGAAACCAAAGCACGAAGCCCACAGCTTCCCCATGAGGCCTGATGCAGGAGGATGGAGAGCACAAAGAAGAAGGCAAAAGCCGAGTAACTGGAGGTAAGGATAGAGAACTCTCCAGAACCCCCAAATGCGATAGTTTATTGGTTTTCTCCACCAAAGTTCAATCTTGGAAGTTAAAATTGTTTCACAAACAGACCCAGAGCCTGCATGTTCCACCTGCATGCTTCAACTCCATGCTCCACCTGCATGCTTCAACTCCATGCTCCACTTCCATGTTCCACCTGTATGTTCTATCTCCATGTTCCACCTGCATGCTCCACCTGCTCTACTTGCATGCTCCACCCGCATGCTCCACCCGCATGCCTCACCTGCATGCTCCACCCGCATGCTCCACCCGCATGCTCCACCTGCATGCTCCACTTCCATGTTCCACCTGCATGCTCCACCTGCATGCTCCACCTCCATGGTCCACCTGCATGCTCCACTTCCATGCTCCACCCACATGCTCCACCTGCATGCCTCACCTGCATGCTCCACCTGCATGCTCCACCCACATACTCCACCCACATGTTCCACCAAGGTCCTTGGGTGTAGATCTGTGTCCTTATAGAGGGTAATGAATTATGCTGCATGAACTTTGCTTAGTGAAGCAGAGGTTAACACTATATATTTAGGAAGAGTTCCGGGGGTAGGAGGAGGAGAAAAATGTTTAAATGATTTGAACAAAAGATGTGAGCTCCGTGAATTTAAGGGATTCAACGACAAGGACTAGCTCTTTCTCTACAGACCCTAACAACGAGGCATCATTTACATTAGCATGACATGGTTATTAGTTTTAAATCAAGAACAGTACTCACACGTGTTATTGTCTGGAGACACAGATGTCTGCCTCACCCTTAATTACTGCCAGCCTCTGTGTGCGGCACTGTGTATTTCAGCTCGGTTAAGGCAGCAGCCTGTACTCCCTGGGGCGGGGAGACTGGGACTTAGCTGGGCTTGGTGGCTGGAGGTGACGTGGGTGAGGCGGGAGAAAGGGGAGACTCAGAGTAGGTGTGCACACGACCCTCTGTTTTCTCTTCAGCTTTTGGTGAAGGAGCCTCGTTCCCCACCCCCTCCTGCTTCTCCCGCGTGAAGATAAAGGTCCAAGAGTAATAGGTTGAATGGAATTAGGATGGAGGGTGGAGCTGCCTGGGAATGTACTGAACATTTAAAATGAAACAGAATGAAATGCCTCTAGGTTGCCAGAACAGGACATTTCTGCTCAACCGGAAGGGCTGGTTGCTGTAACTGGAGTCCTCCAGGGGCTCTTCTCGGAGTGGCGGAGGTGTGGCGGGGAGATGCCTCACCCTGGGGTATCCATACCTTCTCAAAATAGTTTGGGGACTGAGTCAGGCATCAGGGAGCTCAGGGTCACCCGTGAGATGGGTCTGACCCAGGTCAGAATGTGGCCACCTTCTGGCAGGGTCATCTTTGTCACCTGACACTGTGTGCCCAACAAATCAAAGCTGATTGGATGGAACAGCTCATACAAAACCCAAGTCAGCCTAGGGTCAGTACCAAGCTGTGTGAGCCTTTCTCTCACCTCACTGGCATAAGACCTCAGTTATGCTGGACGGACAGATGGACAACTTTCTCACTCTCCTCTTATACATAACAAGACATGCCTGTGATATTATTAGCTGTTTTTTATTTATCCTTCAAATGCACAAATAAAGCACAACCACCCACCCTGGCCTGGAACGTCTCCCATAGTCAGATCCAAGGTGATTAATCAGATGCTAAAATTGGGAGAAACACTGAATCACACCTGCGTTCCCTTGCCCGCTGAGTCTCAAGATTTTCCACAAACTGAACATAAGTATTTACTTACTTTCTTAGTGAAGAACTGGCTATTTTCCTGTTATTACTTTATTTACCTTTCATAATGAAGGATGTACTCCAACGTTTATGACCGAACAAGCTTTGCCTAGAGGACACAGCAGTCTAGTTATAACAAAGACAAACAAAGCAGGACCTTCAGAAATGACTTTGTCAGGATCTCCTCCAGGCAGCAGCTCTGTTCCCTGGCTCTAAGCACTTTTGGATGGGGAGTCCAGAGTTGCTTCTGGGTCCTGTGATATGGGGGGGAGGGGGAGGAGCTGGGGGAGGGGAACGGTAGCTCTACTTTTTGCCATTCTTTCCCACTGCTCTCTGGGCAGGGTTATCCAATCTTGGTTCTCAATCTACAGCCTGTTGAGGAGACATTAGTCAATCTCTCCCCCTTCCTCCCTTTTACATGTGTGTACCTGTGTATGTTCACATGTGGGGGTCTGATGCTGACATCCGGTACTTCTACATTACTTAGGCTTTGAGGCAGGGTCTCTCACGGTGAACGTGGGGCTGGCTAGTGAGCCCCAAGGATCCTCCTGTCTCTGCCTCCCCAGCTCTGATATTATAGGTGTGGTTCCATGCCTGGTTTTTATGTGGTTGCTGGAGATCTGAACTCAGCATCTCCCTTTGCTTACTTAGCCCCTGCCTCTCCATCCTGAGTGTAGTGATTACAGATGTAGACTGGCAAACATAACAACTCAGAATTTCTCCTGATGGGTGAGAGTACTTGGCAGAGAAGGCTCCAGAGGGGCCACGTGGTCCTTGGTCAGAGAGTGACCCTTGGACTCACAGGAGCTGTCTCTTACAGCGGCTGGAATGCAGACACAGCTGAAGGCTTCACGTGCCCACTGTGGTGGAGAGTTGAACTACGCAAGGTGAAGAAGGTTTTTGAATTTCCCATCCATACGGTAGAATGTTCTAGATCGGGTAGAAACTCCTCCAGGGAACTGGCTGTCAGTGACCAGTATTACAACTTGTCATCCCAGCTCAAACCTGGTATCCTCCTTAGAGACTTCCTATCTGCCCTTTGGGGGACCAGCTCACCTTGTTCCTCTCTGGTCTTCTTGCCCCACCGTGCACCCAAGCACTCTGTGGTCCCCACAGAGAGCTAAAGTTTATCATGTGTCCCACATAGCTTGGTTCATACTGAATATGTAGCTAAGGATAATCTCCCTGCCTCTGGCTCCCAAGTGTGGGGATCACAACTTGCTACCATACCCTCGATTTCTTTGTCTCTTATTGATCTTCTGTTATGGCTGATCAAGACCCGAGTCATCCCCAATTGCTTTCCCCCTGTTACTCTGTTTGTACTTGCCGCTCCTCTGGGGACTGAAGGCTGACTTCAGGTTAACTAGACATGAAAAGCAGATTACCTTCTTAGGAGTCCCGCTGAGAATAGACCGAGCCATAGACCAAGACTATCTCAAACCCTGACTGTGGAAAGCCGGTATGGTCCCACCCGGAACTGGGTGTTGACAGGTGCGGTGGCAGCCATCTTAGCGCCTCCTTGCTAATAGTGCCCTAATGGATGCTCTGCACACTCGGGTTTCCTAACAGTGAGGTTTGTCTACCGTGACCTGTGCTGCTCTGGAAAGTGAATAGCTTGTGTCTGCAGAGAAGGGATCAGATAACAGTTGGAAAGGCTGAGTTGGGTAGGATGGCTTCCTTTTAATCCTGGATGTTGCTTGCCAGTGGGAAATCTGGCAGCCATTTCACCTGGCTTTCAGCAAATGTGCACTCAGCTTCAGCTGGGAGCCCAAGTTCCCACCATTCAGAATACACAAAGAAGGGGTGGAGTTAAGAAGTCATTGTGGGACTCTGGGAGCTAGATCAGGGGATAAGAGAGCACCCTTGTGCCTGCAAGCATAGCCTTGGGGGTTGGGAATGAGGAGGAGTCGGGAGCTCTAGAGTTTGCTGAGCAGTCAGCCTCACTGAAGTCAGCCAGAGACCCTGCCTGAAAAAATAAGGGGAGAGCAAAAGAAGAGTTCTCTAGGCTTTGCTTGCATGTGCATGGGTGCACGTACTCCTGCCCACTTATGTGCAATATACCACATCACACATGGGCAAAGGCAATAAAACAAAAAAGGAGAAGTTATCATATGACTTGACAGAGGAGCCGCTTCAGCCTCTTCAGGGATTTAGTCAAGTGTCAGCATGTACCCTGTAACAGCAGAGAGTGTTGGCATGTACAGTGTAACTGCAGAGAGTGTCTGTGTGTACAGTGTAACT
>NW_004949097.1:1495729-1539948 GCF_000317375.1 Microtus ochrogaster
GTGTGTACAGTGTAGCTGCAGAGAGTGTCCGTGTGTACAGTGTAGCTGCAGAGAGGGTCGGCTTGTACTGCAAAAAGCTCAGAAAGCTGTTGCTCCAAATCCATGAGTGAATTCTGAGTAACTGTTTCCTTTGAATTTCAGCTAGAATTCCTCCATAATTTGTGTAGTTATTTATTTTCAATATTATTGGTACTCTTAAGATAGGGTCTGAATCTGGCTGGCCTTGAATTCACCACACTCCTGCTTCAGTCTTAAGGGTGCTGGTGTTAGTGATGTAGAACATGGAAGCAGTTGAAAAGAGGAGAATTGGGAGGAGCTGGGGAAGAAAGGGGAAAGGGACATAATTATATTTAAATTAGAAATGTATAAAATAAATTTAAAGTTTTTAAAAAGGAAAAATAGGAGGAGATATATTTTGTAGAGATGACAATAAAAATGCCTCTTTCGTCAGAGAGCCCTCACTGAATTCTGGCTAATAAACACAAGCTCCCAGGAAATCTCTACAAGACAATGGCTAGATGACATCTCTCTCCCCTCCATTGTCTTCCTTCTTTCTGCTGCTTAGAATGTGGGTGAAAGGGCTGGAGATGGTGCAACCATTCAGGGCTACAGGATGGAAGCCTCACAGACAACAACATGAAGACTAAAGTCTGGGGCTCTGGGCAGCTAACTGATTGTTCCAGTCCTGGCTGCTTTCTTTTGCTTGTAGGTGAAGGAAAACACATTTCTATCTGTTTTAACACTTATTTGCTTTGATTCTTTGTTCTGTGTGGTCTAATCTTTTAGAGCATCTCAGGGGCTCTGGGCCCAACCAATAAGTCACCTTGAAGAAGCTCTACCCTGGAAAAGACACTGTTGCTTCCTTAGCTTCTCCAGGGTTGTCTAACCTCAGAACTTGTGTTTGATGTCTTTCCAGAGACTTAAGGAGTGCATTCCCATGCTCCCTGAATGTGTCCATTTCCCACTGAATGGGAAAATAGAAAACAGAATGTCATCACCGTTCCCACTCTGGCCAGGCCTGGGGCAGGGGTTTCTGGGAGCAGCTGCGTAGGCAGAGACTGCTCATTCGTTTCCCAACCACCCAGACCCGAATAATCACACAGAAACTCAATTAATTACAACACTATTTGACCAATAGCTGAGTCATGTTCCTTGCTAGCTTGAATTAACCCATTTCATAGAGACTGTGTCTTTAGATATTCGCAAAGGTGATGCTACAGAACAACACTCTGCAGGTTCTCCCTCCCCCTCTGTCTGTCTGTCTGTCTGTCTGTCTGTCTCTGTCTCTCTCTCTCTCTCTATTTTTGTTTTGTTTTGTTGAGACAAGGTTTCTCTGTGTAACAATTCTAGCTGTCCTAGAACTCACTCTTAGACCAGGCTGACATCAAACTCAGCGATCTGCCTGCCTCTGCCTCCCAAGCTCTGGGATTAAAGGTGTGCGCCACCACAGCCTGGCCTCTGCAGGAGGAACAAGATGATTTACTTCCAGCTCCTTCCTGCAAACGTGAGGAACTTATCCATATCCATGGTTGAGGTCATAGCCCGCTTTTCCTAGAAGTCACATTTACACTACAAGAGAACCTTCCTTTTCCTACTCCCTTTCTGCTTAATCCCTCACTCCCCTTTCTCCCTCCTTTCCTTCCTTAGATGTTTGTACACAAGCTCTTACTGTGGAGCCCTGACTGGCCTAGAATTCACTTTGTAGACCAGGCTGACTTTAAATTTGCAGGGATTCTCCTGCCTCTGCTTCCTGACTGCTGGCATCACAGGCATGCACTACTAAATTGGGCTTGAAAGAAAAATCTCTAAGTCTAAATTTAAAGATATGTTAGCTGCTTTTGGCAACATCTTGGCAAAAGGAAAATAATTGGTGGAAGCTAGGAGGCAGGAGCTTGTCCTACAGTGAAGGGGCTTTGGCCCTGGAGAGAAGAATGGAGAGAGATGTAGGCTTATTACCTCCACAAAGCTGGTATATTATAGACCAGTGTCACTTCATGCTACATGATTAATATGTAGTGGACCATCACATGACAGGAAGTGCAATGGATCATCACATGACAGGAAGTGCAATGACACTTCACAAACCTTCAGGGATAAACCTGGTCTACACAGTGAGTTCTAGGCCATCCTGGGCTAGAGAGTGAGCCAAGTCAAAATGAAGAAAAACAAGGCAGACAATGTAGCATACACAGGCAATGGTGGAAACCACCATCTCTCAAACAGGAAAGGGAGGGAGCGGTCAATAGACCTCGTGACATCATGACTATGGGGGTGGGAGAGAGAAATTGTTCAAATCTCTTGCTTCCCATCCCCAGCCTTGAATCTGTGCTTTCTGTTGTCTACGCTCTCTGTGACCCAAAAGCTTAAACTTCAGGGAAACCTGGGTAATTCCGCCCAAAGCCTCTTGAGGCTAAGGTGCAGAAGAATGGAAAGTGGCCCTCAGGGGACAGACACAAAATTTAATAAGTAGTTTTCAAAAGTTTATCTTTCAACTGCAAAGGCAGATAACACCCACAAGACTCCAGTCAAAGGCAGTAAGAGATGACACACACAGATAAAGCGACACCGTTGTTAGAGAATCATCTTAGGAAGCCGAGGGAAACAGAGACGGGTAGGACCACTCTGGAGAACTGAGAGCTAGGGCTATAGAGCAGCGCAGAGCAGCTACAGGGGTCCTCAACAGCATGAGCTGTGTGATTCATTTTATTAAAAAGGTCTTTTTTTTCTCCAAGACCTGCTGGCAAGCCCTGAGTGGGTGTGTAGGTTTGAAATCCCCAGATTAGACATATCTGTCAATCAGGACATCTTCCGTCTCTCCCTTCCTTCCTTGCAGCAAGCGTTAGTTGATTTCTTTGCATGCAGCATGTGGTGCACCTTGGATCATCTGCTCTTGGATGGTTTGGCCTCTTCCCAGTGCCTTGTTCCCTTCATTCTGTGGAATAGCCTTTCAGTGTCCTTTCTGAGCACAGAGGCTTTTCCTGGTTGCTTATCAGGTGGCTGTTATTGCCTAGAGATGAAACAAAGACAATCAAGACTTCTGAAGGAGCAAGACACGGGTGCAGGAGAGCCTAAGGGAAGATCAGGTTTGCAGAAGTCATGTTGAAGAACAGAAGGGCTGTTGGCAACAGGGCGGAGGAACCTTCGAGATGCTGAATCAGTGGCCATCTCTTGTCCCTCTCTCTTTCACAAAGAAGGCTGGGAATGTAACTCTGTGGCAGATGACTTGCCCAGAAAACATGAGTTCTAAGGTTCAAATCCTAATCCTTCCCTATCCCCTCCACACAGAGTCACACAGTATGGACTATGGAGCAACCCAGGGAGACTATGGGATACTTGGCAAGAATTTCTGACTGCTTACCTTGCTCAATTGCTTCCCTCACCCTGTCTCGGGGGCCTGATTGTCTTTCCCTCCTTCTGCCAATGGTCAGGACCTATTTCACCATTTCTTAGGGTGGGGGCTGGGGAGCTATTTTTTAGTCTACTTCACCTCTGACCCTTGGAGCCATGGCTCCTTCACAATGGTACTTGGGTCTAGCCTTCTTGTGACATTTCTCAATATCTTTGTTCTTTCTGCTAGCCAGAGCACCTCAATGCATTCACAACTTCCCTTCCTTCCTTCACTGGTGATATCCACAGAATCTCCACTGAGCTCCCCCATGCCCCACTTTTTACAGTATGGGGTACATAGATGTTGAAGTTGGCTTCTGCTCTTGACTTTGACCAGATGTCCCATCAGCATGGAAACCATCTGGGTCTTAGTTTTCTATTTTTGAAATGAGAATTGTAGTAGTATTTCAAATGTATTTTAATAAATAAAGACTGTCTGAAGATCTGAGAGTAAAACAGTCCCACTGGTCAGCCCTACAGACCAGATTATGGTAACAGACACCTTTAATCCCGGTAGCCACAATGACACACACCTTTAATCCCAGTAGCCACCCTAGTTGCCATAGAAACTGGGTGATGCATGCCTTTAATAATGGTGGTGCATGCTTTAATCCCAACCCTAGAGAGGATTATAAAATGGGAGGAAACAGCTTTTAGAGGCAGGATCGCCATTTCAAACTGACATTTCAAACTGAGGTCGAGGTCAGAGCCAGTCGCTGGCTGTTTTGCTTTTCGAATCTTCAGGTTGAACCCCAATTTCTGACCCTGAGTTTTTATTAATCGTGCTTCAGGGAATGATACGTGGTTCTGTTTTTTTTTTTTTTTTTAGGACTTGCGGAGGTGGAGAATCGTATAAAGTGCTGGCCCTCATCTGACTCTGGAACAGTGTGACTTTCGTGTTAACAAGCATTGGGTACTAGTGTTAGTGCTAACTAGCATTGGGTACTAGTGTTAGTGCTAACTAGCATTGGGTACTAGTGTTAGTGCTAACTAGCATTGGGTACTAGTGTTAGTGCTAACAAGCATTGAGTACTAGTGTTAGTGCTAACAAGCATTGGGTACTAGTGTTAGTGCTAACAAGCATGGGTATTAGGTATTAATATTAGTACAGCAAGGCTTGGCGTAGGCTTCTCTGGAGTCAGGTGCTGACTTTGCTTCTGTGTCTCTCTGTGCTTGGTTAGATGGTTCTTCTAGCGTGGCGTTGATCAATAGATCACATCTTATATGCAAATAAAGTCCCCTGTTCCCACGAGAGAGAGATGAGGGCAGGTTCCAAGCTTATTATAGGCAACTCTGGACCCCTTCTGGACCTTCCTCACAGTCAGAGAACTGATGAATGCTGGAATTCGAGGTCCTTCGAGATAGTTTAGCTCACATGGAGAATTAGCAGACTGAGGGAAAAAAGAATCTTACATGCCAGGTTCACGTCAGAGCCAGCGGCAGCACAAACCAGGAGGTATTTCTCTTAGCTCCTACTACAGTGGTCTTGCTACCCAGCTAGTCTGTCATGTGTGTGCTCTATCGCTCCCTCCCCTTTAACTTCTCTCTCTCTCTCTGACTATCTATGTGTCTATCATCTATCATCCATTTCTCTTCTATCTCTCATCTATCTATCTACATATCTATCTACATATCATCTATCTATCTATCTATCTATCTATCTATCTATCCATCTGTCATTTATCTATTTATTTGTTATCCATCCATCTATCTATATAACTCTTCATCACTATGTCACTTTTTTCATTGCTATGACCAAATAGCATGGCAAGAAGCAAATTGAGAGTAGACGTGGTAGACCTGGCTCAAATTTGGAGTTTTCCATTCACCAGGACAGGAAAGGCATGGTAGGACATACTGGGCGTGGCAGTGAGAACACGTGGCAGATGCTGTTGATACCATGGTAGACTGGAAGTATGGGAATGCCAGCCCTCTACTTGTTTTCTCCTTCCCCCCTTTGATCCCACCCAGTTCCTGGTGTGTGGGATGATCCTCTTTCATCCAGGGCAGGTCTGCTTCCTTCAGTTCACCGTCTCTGGAAACATTCTCACAGGTACATCCCAAGGTACATTTCACGAATGCTGTAGGCATTTCTTTGTTTTTAATGTCTGTGTGTAGGGGTGTGTGTGTGTGTGCGTGCGCGCGCGCGGGCGCACGTGCATGCATGCAGAGGCCAGGGAACAATGACAATGTCAGGTCTTATCCTCTCTCACTGGTGTTGAGCTCAACCAAACAAGTAACTGTCAAGCCCCAGAAACTTTTCAATTTTTTTTTGTTTTTGTTTTTATGCAAGACAGGGTTTCTCTGTGGAGCCCTGGCTATCCGCTATCCTGGAACTTGCTCTGTAGATCAGGCTATCCTCATATTCTCAGAGATCCATCTCCCTCTGCCACTGAAATCCTGGGATTAAAGGTGTGTGTCACTGCCTCCCGGCTGACGTTTCTATTTTTTAACCTCCCCGGTGGTGGTAATACAGTGGTTCACCACCACGCCCTGGTGTTTTCACAAGGGTTCTGGAGCTCAAATTTGGGTCCTCATGTTTTTAAGGCAAGCACCTTATGGACTGAAACTGTCTTTCCATTCCTGAGTCATTTCTTAGCCCAGTGGACTTGACAGTGTGGATCACTGCCAGTGCCATCACCTGGGCTGCCGCCGCCGCCACCATCACTGCTGCCACCACTACCGCCGCCGCCGCCACCACCACCACCACCACCACCGCTGCCAGCTGATTTAGTTATAAAGAGTGGGGTGGCTTCACGTACTCTTTCCTACGCCTTTTGCAAGTACGAGAACCGCCCACATAACTGTCTGATCAGCACTTTTCATCGTCTCTTTTCCGAGGTTTCAAACCCCATGGCTATCGTCACAGGCCAGTTCTCCTGGCTAGTCTGCGAAGCTAGTCTGTTTCCCAGAGCATTTTTCAGCTGACATTCTCCACAGGATCCCCTGTGGGTGGTGAGGGTCTGCTGCGGACACTTTACCATGAGCTTGTTTTTTTCCCAGGGCCCAAGACCAGCCTGATCCTGTAATACCAGCGAGCACTCTAGAGAAGGAGAAGGACCCAAAGGCAAGCAGAGCCACGCCCTGCTTCTGTCAACACAAAGATTTCTGCCCTCAGTACACACAAACATCAAGTTCCCCAAATTCCATTTAATTTCCTTGGCTCCTGTATTGAGTTACAACGGGGCCACAGGGATCTTGGCACCAAAAGCCTGTAAGGAAAAGGCTGTTTGGTTGAACTTTGTTGCTCAGTTCTGCAGACATTGTAGGTTCAGATAAGGTTGTGGGTGGCCCATTAATTCTTTCTACATGTTGCTCTGAAGTGAACCTGAACTCTGCCACATCCTGAGATTCCCTGCTCTAATGATTTCCTGCAGTAACGCGCGGCCATCCCCGAGTCCACGCCAAGCTTTCCCAAGAGCCGTCTCTTCTCACTGCTTTTCTTCGAGCTACACTTCTGGAAGAAGAATTGTTCAAGCCTCTTGGAAGAGTATAGCCCCAAGGTAGCTGCTTGGAGGCATATGTGTGCCCTGTCTGGCTGTTCACACGAGAAGATGAGAGAGAGCTTTGAATCCCATTCTTAAACAACCGAGCCTTTCACAGCAGGGGTTTCAATGGAAGCTGTGTATAGTTTCTTTCCTGCTTCAGCGTCCTAGCCAGCTTTCACTGTCAGCTCCACACAGCCTTGAGTCCCCTGAGAGGGAGGCCTCTGCAGAGTAACTGCTGAGATCAGACTAGCCCGTAGATGTGTCTGTGGGACACTGTCTGGATTGACGATTGATGGAGAGGGGCCCAGTCCCCTGTGGGTAGCATCATTCCCTGACCAAGTGGTCTTGGGTTGTAAAAAAAAGCCCAGCTTGAGCCCAAAAGGCAAGCCAGGAAGTAGTCTCCTGTGGTTTCTGCTACAAGTTCTTGCTTGACTTCCCACTCTTACTACCCTTAAAGATGGAATGAGACCGGACGTGCAAGCCAAACAAACCCTTTCTTCCCCTAAGGTGCCTTTGGTCATAAGAGCAGTGTTTCATCCTAACAACAGAAAGAAAATTAGAGCAATCCTGTAGCTATATGCTTTGTGCTGTGCTGTGTGCACATTGTATGCATGAGTGTGTCTGTGTGTGTATGTAAACAAAGGGCCAGTTTAAAAAGCTCCATGAAGTAGGGTAACATATTTGCAATGTTTAATGCTGTACCCTCTAGGTCTGGCACATACCTGATACACGGTAGCCACCCAGTTTATATTGTCTGTCTTATTCAATCAAAGCACTGTGTCTGCCTCCTTTCCCTCACTACATCAAAACTGACAGAGAATCACTTACAGAGAAAAAGGGTTTGTCTTGGCTCACAGTTCTGGAGGTGTCAGGCCATGGCCCTGCTGCTTTCAGGCCTGTGGTATTTCAGGCAGTGAATTATGACAGGGGCATACAGCAGAGCGAAGTCATTCATCCACCCCATAGTTAATTAGTATTCTCTTATGTGAAAAAAAAATTCCTGCAATAAACAACTTTCAGGTTTGTTTTAGCTTTTGGTCTCAGAATTTCTAGGCTGTGTTCAGTCCTGATGCTGCTGGGCCTTCCCAAGGCCAAGCATCCTGGTGGGAGTGTATGGCAGGGAGCTGCTTTGCTCGTGGTGCCTTTTAAAAGCACTCCCCCACTGACCCAGTTTCTGCCACTAAGCTCTGCCTCTAAAAGGTTCCACCACCCATCACCTCTCAGGCATGCCACAAGCCTTTGGGGCCATTCAATGTCTGTTCTCTTCCAATCTCTGAAATCCAGAACAGGCACCTCAGGATCTGTCTGACTGCACCTATGGATCCTGGACAGAGGGCTACCCTTGAATCCGAGAGGTTTTATCCAAGCTTTGGAGATTGTTGGGGTTCTTAACATCCATATTTCAAGACTAAACACAATTCAGCATGTCGTTTTGGCCATTTTTACCTCAGAATTAGATTCCATTAATGAATCTAGTCAGGACAATCAGACAGGAAAAAGAAAGCTATCTCTATTCACAGAGGGCACGATCTTTTACACAAAAAAAGTATAAGCAAAACCAGGTGTCACGGTTTAACCCTAAGATCTCAGCACTTGAAAAACTGTGCCTGGAGGACTGTTGTGGATTTTAGGCTAGCCTGGGCTACATAGCATATACCAGGCTAACATATCAAGACCCTGTCTCAAAAACCAAAACAACAAAAATCCCCACAGAACCAACAAGCATGTACATGACTATAACACCAGCACTAGGTAGATAGAAGCAGGAAGGTCAGACGTTCAAGGCTAACCTGGCCTACTCGAGGCACTGTTTTGAGCAACAAAATGAAAACAATAACAAAACCTAGAAAACTTCCACCAACTAACCAGTCAAAGTAGTAAAACAGGATCCACCAAATGCGTTCCACAAGGTTTGGGGGTACAAGATCAATACAGAAAAAAAAATTCATCGTATCATTTTTGATTTTAATTTTATTTGACAATAAGTGAACAGAATTAACATGCACAACTCCAGATTAGCTCTTCTTACACCAGCGAGAAGCAACTGACTTAGCAGGAATTTGACTCCAGAATTTGACTTGTCAACTGTCTGCCAGGACTGCAACAGTGCTCCGTGACCAAGGTAGGCCCCAGGAAAGCTGTCTTCCCTGTCGCTTTTCCCAGTTCTTTTGAATGGAGTCACGTGACACAAATACTTCTTCAGATGTGCTGTCTGGGATTATCCAGGAAGTGAAGCCTCTGGGTGTGCTGGCAGGAGACAGGATTTAAAACACATCTCATTAGATGGGGGCCATTGTGCACCAGCTCCTCATCAGAATGGAGGCGGAGGCAGACATCACAGCTGTCTCTTCATAACGACGGACATTTAGCCTTCTTCCTGTAGACCTGGTCTTTTTATTTGGGTTTTTTCCTCTCTCTTTCTTCCTTCCTTCCTTCCTTCCTTCCTTCCTTCCTTCCTTCCTTCCTTCCTTCCTTCCTTCCTTTTTTTTTGCCTTCTCTACTCTTGGAGTTACTATTCTTTTAAAAACAGAATAACAACCCCATCACAGTGGCAAATAGCCACCAGATGGAGCTTAAATTTGACCAAAACAAACTGGAGTCTTTAGGGCAAGCAACAAGCAAGAGTCACCTAAACTACTGCCCCCAAACAGCCGGAGTCTCCCCTGTGCAGGGTGGGAGGAGAAGAGAGAGTCTTGTTACTCATTGTTCAGCCCCATGACACTGCAGGGGGGTGGCTAGGACTGGCAAGCGACTCCCCTATTTCCCAGACAGCTGCTTGTACAGCTTGGGTACATAATCATCCCATTCTGCCTGGTAACACGTGCCGGCTACCGGGGCTCCCAGGTGATACTTCTTGCGGAATGCCGCCACCTTGAATTTGCCGCGGTGGTCTCCTGACCGGTTGCTGAGAATGGGCTCATCACACTTCAGTGGCTTGTCCTGCTCGTACACCAGCCACACGTAGCGATGGAGGCCGGTGCCACTGGGAGGCCCAGAACCCACATAATCCGAGAGGACCTTCCCACTGCTGATGTCGTTGCCCTTCATGTTGACCACCAGGAAATGGTGCCACTCCCTGTACTTGGGGTCTTTCCTGCTGGGAGCATCCGGGTCTGTGAGGACTAAGGTGTAGAGTTTCGCTGGGTCAAGGCCATCCCATGAAATGCTACTGGGTCTGTTCTTAACCTGAGTAGGCGTCAGCACTTGGCCCAGCTCATCCAGCTCCACTCCAGCGTAGGTGACCTGCAGTGGGTGTTGTGGGCGCTCATCCACCTCCTGTAGGCTCAGTGGCCCGGCCCACTTGCTGATGTCTGCGGGCATGGCGAGACGCTGTGGTGGCAGTTGGGTGCAAACAGCTGGACCCCACGTGCGACGCAGAGAACCGACTGGTGACCACGTGAGCCCTGTAGCCGCGGGAGCACACCCCTTTGCATACTTAGATACCTCAATGACTGATCCAAAAAAAAAAAAAAAAAGAGTATTAAGAAATCAATTCAATTTTTTTTAAAGTGCTAAAATTTAAAAAGGCGAGAATAAATTTGACAAAACGTATGAAAAGCATAGTGTGAAAAGTACAAGATATTGTTGAAAGATACTCAACAGGCTCTAAACAAACGGAAATCGCTTCATGCGTGTGGATCAGAGTTAGCACTTGCCAAGACATAAGCATCCTTCGGGATGGTGTGTGAACTCAGTGAAAATCCTATGCAAATCTCAGCTTCTCTGTAGAAACTGCTGAGTTTACAAGGGGCCAGAATAGTTCAAAACTAATCTTGAGAAAGAAAAAGTTGGAAGACACACATTTTTTTTAAATGTAAAGTCAGCACAAAACAACAATAATTGAGGCAGTGGTACACTAGCATCATGAGACACCCAGGGGTCTGTGCACTGGTGTTGGATCCAGGTGAAGAGATTTTTTTCATCAGACACCAAAGCACTCACCAGGGGAGAATACAGTCTTCAGTAAGTGGTTCTGAAATCACTGGACACCTATAGGCAACGGGATACATCGGGCCCCAACCTGGATACCAGGTACAAGTTACTGCAAAGCAGAGCAAGGACTTAAGAGTAAGAATTCATAAAACTTTTGGAAGAAAACATACGGCTGCATTTTTATGACTTTGGATTTGATAATGGGTTCATCCCAACTCTCCCACCAAGATGTGGGTTGGTAATGGCTCAATGGATAAAGGCACCCATCGAAAAGCCTCAGGACCCAGGTTTGATCTTCAGGACCCATTTGGTGGAATTTATTCTCTGCCCTCCACAGGTGTGCCACGGCAGACAAGACTGCACACAACACACACATAAAGTAATGTAACAAATCAAAACCAAACAAATAAAATACACTAAGACATGAGCCACAAAAGAAAAAGAAAAATTGAACTTCATTAAAATTAAAGTATATCTTGTTTTCCAAAAGTATTATTAACAATGAGAAAGGCTGAGCTAAGCCCGGAAGATGGCTGGCTCGTAGGTAAAGGTGCCTGCCACTAACACGACTACCTGAGTTTGATCCCTGGGCCCCCACATGGTTGAAGAAGAGAATTAACTTGCATAGGCTGTCCTCTGACCTCTGCACACATGCTCATTTCCTTAACATCTACACTAAATAAAAAAAAAAATTAAAAACGTAATTAAAAAAAACAAGAAAAGGCAACCTATATGTAAATCTTTTAAATTAAGTAATTTATTTTTACATATCAGCCCCATTTCTCCTTCCATTCTCTCCTCCTGCTCCCCACCTCCTCCCCATTCCTCAGCGAGTTAAGGCCTCCCCTGGGAAGTCTACTAGGTCTGTCCTGTCCCCTCCTTGAGGCAGGACCAAGGTGTTATTCCCCCCACCCCCACCCCGTGCCTAGACTGAGCAAGCTATCTCTCCATAGAGAATGGTCTCTACAAAGTTCACGTATTAGAGTTAGATCCTGGTCCCACTGCCACTGACCCCAATACGGCCCAAGCCACACCCTTGTCACTTGTATTCAGGGGGCCTCGCTCGGTCCTAATCAGGTTCCTCAGTTGTTAGATGATGAGACCCTTTAATACAATTCCTCACGTTGTGGTGACCCCCCAAAAATAAAATTATTTTGTTGCTACTTCACGAATGTAATTTCACTACTGTTATGAATCACAATGTAAATACCTGGTATGAAGGATATCTGATATGAGACCCCCCAAAGGGGTCGAGACCCACAGGTTGAGACCCACTGCTGAGGTCTCTACAGTAGAGTTTCTTTCTCGGGACTCTTGGCAGGAGGGAATCGAAGAGGACAAACAAACTTGAAACATGGCATTGGATTAAAGAAACAATGTTTCTGGAATCCACAAGCAGCTAGGCAACATAGAAGATGCTGCGCTGCCTTTGCCCTGTTCTATTTCAGCCTCTCTCTGTCCTGTCTACCCCTAAGTATCTGCAGTCCCAACCACAAGCCGTGTCCGCTGGGCACTGACCCTTTTCCAGGCTGACCACAGCCTCCATTCCTGGTTTTCCAGGTCCTTGCACTATGCCTGAGATTTTCATACGCTTGACGAATGGTTGAATTGTTCCAACTCTCCCGACTGCATCCGTACTTCTCCTCTGTGTTGCTTTTCTTTTTCTTTTTTATTGTTTTCATTGAGCTATATATTTTTCTCCTTTTCCCTCCCTTCCTCCTCCCACTTCCCTTTTATCTTCTCACATAATCCCCATACTCCCAATTTAATCAGAAGATCTTGTCTTTTTCTTCTTCCCATGGAGATTAGATATAAAGTGAGTTTTTAGACATTTTTGCTGATCACATATTTGGTAAAAGGCTTATATCTTGAATCTGTAAAGAATACTACCAAGCTGGGCAGTGGTGATGCATGACTTTAATCCCAGCACTCAGGAGGCAGAGGCAGGCAGATCTCTGTGAGTTTGAGGCCAGCCTGGTCTACAGAATGAGTTCCAGGACAGCCAGGACAACACAGAGAAACCCTGTCTTGAAATACCCCCCCAAAAGAATATTTACAATTTAATAATATATTCTAACTAATTTAAACAAAGGATTAAGGCTTGGAGCAGACATTTCTCTTAAGAAGACACACTAACAAGCAAGAACACAAGGAAATATGGTAGACATTGTATGTCATCAGAAAAATGCAAACCAGCATCTTAATGTCAATCATACCCACCTAGATTCACTAGAATGAAAAACATCAGACACTAAGTATCAGAAGGTCCCTGGAAAAATCAGTATCCTCATAGACTCCTGTCAGAGAGGAGAAACGATACTGTTTGTTTCTCCGGTGACTGCCCATAAAATTACTTTACTACCCAGCTTCAGCTTCTGGATATACACCCAAGAGAAGTGGAACTATATATCCACATAAAAGTTGTATATCGGTGTTTATAGTAACAGTATTCAAAATAGCCCCAAGTTGGAAGCAACCCAATGTCCATGAATGGATGAACGGATAAGCAAAATGTACTTAAATACAATGGGGACAGAATTCTCCTCAGCCATAAAAGGAAATGAAGTTATGGTACATGCTATAACATGGATGGACTTTGGAAACTGGAGGGTAATGCCTGTTAGTTAGAAAATACTACACTCTGGGCCAATGAGTTGAGTCAGCAGGTAAAGGTGCTTTTCGAACAAGCCTGGTGACCTGAATTCGATCTTCAGAACCCACAGAAGAGTGGAAGGAGAGAACAGACTGACAAAGCAGCCCTCTGACCCTCATCACAGTGTGACATGTGATCCCCCACCTCCCCGAATCTCTCTCTCTCTCTCACACACACACACACACACACACACACACACAAATACATTTAAAATAAAAAACCCAGTCTATATGAATCTACTTCTGTAAAATGTCTCTAAAAGACATATCTACAGAGATGAATCTAGAAGCTGTTCAGGGGTTGCTTTGTGTGGGGAAATGAGGAGCTGACATCTCAAGGGCACAGGGTTCCTTTTGCCATGAAGAAAACATTCTCAGTTTGAGGGTGTTGATGGCTTACATGTATCTGTGACTATCCTAAAAAGCCACTAAACTGTACCTTTAAAGGGACTGAATTGTATCACATGTGAATTATATTTTCATAAAGCCATTATGTAAAACCAACAAAGGCCATAAAGACATTGGCAGTGAAGGCTCCCTGGGGGAAAGTTCTTCCCTCTAGGCCACCCTGCCTGTTGTCAGGTGGCCACAGCTCCTCACTACGTGAGCTTCTCCACTGGGACATCGATTGTCCTTACAGACTACAGCTGTCAGCCCCAGAGGGAGTGACCCAAGATGGAATGAGGTAAGAATAGCAACACCCAAGACAGTCTAATCCTGTAGACTGCAGAGCTTTATTGATGACTTAGGTCAGCCCTGTTCAATGCGGAGTGGCTGGCCAAGGGTGAGAATAGCAAGGGTGACAACCCCTTGGAACCAGTTGGAGCCTGGCTGGCACTGCCTTGCAGGAAGCTTTCATCATGAACTGGGTATCGTAAGATACTTGGTAGATGTTAACCCAGGAGGTAAATATCCATTTTATTGTTGGCCTAGATCATCCAAAGCTAGATGCAGCTTATTTGTGTTTACCGCTTTATTGACTTGGAGCTCTCTCCGAGTCCTAGAATTCTGAAACTATCAATCAAGTTCTAGCGTTTGTGCCACCCTCACCCCATAGATTTCTCCACTCATGCAGTAAGCCAGATCAGACCGAACTGGAAAAGTAAAAGAACAGGTTTATTTAAACAAGACAACTCCTGGGTGGGTTCTCCAGTCCCAGAGATCAAGGCCGGAAGCTGCACCCACAAACGGAAGCAGGGAGACTTTATAGGTTGTAGGTGTGGGGCGATGACGTGTCTGCCACAAGCTGACTTTGTGTTCAAGTATAATCAAGAGCTGAGCACTTTAGGAGGGGACTTGAGCTTCTGGCAGCTTCAGGAGAGAAAGCTGCAGCAGCCACCAAGATTTGGGAACTGGGCTCTTTGGTGCCTCTTCTTTCTTGGGAGATCCTCTGAGTGGGCGGGGTTTGGAGACAAGCACACATGCACACACGCACGCACACACAGACACAGAGGAATGGGGCTTTCTGGGTCATGCAGGGCAGAGGTGGAGGTTCCAACTGAACACCTTTAGCATACTGGTGGCTTCTAGGATCCCTCTGTATCACAAGTCCCTGTCGCACACCTCAAAGTCCATGCTAGCTGTCATCCTAGCTCATCCCACCTCCTCCCCAGCGCAGGCTTCCCTACGACTCCTGCCCTACACCTTCCCATCTTTTGCTTACTCTCTCTCTCTCTCTCTCTCTCTCTCTCTCTCTCTCTCTCTCTCTCTCTCTCTCCCTCTCTCGTGTTTCTGTTTCTGTCCTCCCTTCTTTCCCTCTCTGCTCTGCTCCTGCTTCTCTGGTGGCCAGGTCCAGTCTCCTGGCCATGCTCAGTCCACTTCTTCCTCCCTCTGCTCTGGACGCTTCCAGATGCCTCTGGCTGTTCTCTCTCCTGTCTACAGTGAAAGCTTCACCGTTCAGCCGACCACAGAGCAGGCATATCGTTAGTTTACACACACTTTCTTTCCACCATGTGGATCCTAGGGATTGAACTCGGGTCCCTGGGCTTGGCCTCAAGCCCCTTTATTTGCTGGGCCATCTCACTGGTCCCCTTGAGGTGTAATTTGGAGACTATGTGTCTCTTTGGTATTTAGCTGACCGGAAGAAACACAGACATGAGGGGAAAGCTAGTAAGCCTAGGGTTTGCCAGGAGCAAGATGTGCAGAGTCTTTGGCCTTTCTGCCTCCCTTTTGAAGCTAACCTGGCTTTATCTCTTCATGGCTTTATTAGGCGGGCTGGGAGGTATTAACAAAGAGAAGGAGCAAACAAACCCAGGATAGACATGCTGGGTGAGTCTGGGGAGCAGGCCAGCCCCAGGGGTGTGGTTTCAGACAGGATGGAGAAGAGGGTGTGGTTGCCAGATGTCTGTGATCCCCAGCTCCCTGCCCTTTCAGCCACCTCTCCCTCCCATGCTGATAGCATTGGAAACACAGCTCTCAGAAAGTCCTAGAGGCCAGCCTGTGAGCCACTGTGAACCTCAGGCTGCTTCCTGCCTTCGGTTGCTTAGGATTCTCTCACAGGCAGCCTGTAGCGTTCAGGCTCAGTGCAGATGTAAGTGTGGTTCCTGCCATTTAGAACATTTCTTTAACTGGCTGTGGATTTTCATATAACTTTCAGAGACTGCCGAATGATTTCCAAGGATTTCCCAGCAAGTGTCCACAGTCCTTTAGGTCCAGTGTCTTTCCTCAGTTCTGTGAGATAGTCCATGCTTTTCTAAGTCGCTTACCTGAACGAGACCAGCAAAATGACAAGGCACACAGACATGCCAGTGCAGACAGGGTGGATTCCATAAGGTCCTGCTTCTAGATGAAGAACTACAGACGGCCAATGGCTGCTGAAAGAGGGAAAGGCGGTTGCTTTTAGGGGCAAACTCCCACATAGGTTGTCCAATCCCAAGATGGGAGGAGTTAGATAGAGGAGAGGGAGGGTCTCCAGTGACAAAGATCAGTGTCCATGCTCAAGAAAGTCAAAACCAAAACCAAACAAACCCTGATAATTAAAAAACAAATTGCTTACCACCCTACTCAATTTCTCTGTCCTTCTGCCAGAGCCACCACGGTTTTCACTTGACTCACACAAATCTCTCTGCTCTTTCTCGGGGGGGGGGGGAGGGCTAGTAATGCTTCCACTGCCCTGGTGGCCATCCTAAGGGCATTACCCAGGACTTGCTTTAGTAGTGAATGAAAGCACAGTGAGTTCTTAAATCCCAGAAGGAGCTCTCGAGGTTGGGGATTAGGCTCAGCGGTAGAATGCTAGCCTAGCAAAGACTGGGCCTGGGCCTGAGCTCCGTGTGTGTGTGTGTGTGTGTGTGTGTGTGTGTGTGTGTGTGTGTGTGTGTGTGAGAGAGAGAGAGAGAGAGAGAGAGAGAGAGAGAGAGAGAATGAATTACAAAGAGACAAAAGTAAGCACAGAAGTAGCCCACATGATCTCTGGAATTATTCTTCCCCTCCTAGGCTCCTTTAACTTGGTCTTGTTCAGAGAGCCTAGCTTGGTTTGGGATCCTGTGCCCCTGGAGCTGAAATTGCCATTCCTCTGTGGGCTTATGGAGGCCAGAGAATTCTCCTTATGTAGTGATCTGGTTGCTCTTGTTTTGTGGCCTCTTCCTTACCTAATAGTTTTTGTCTAAATTTAAATTGTATCCAATAGCCTCTCATTTCTCTCCTCTGGCAAATATATTCTAAGAATTAAACACACTGAAGTGAAGTCCTCCCCTCCCTTCCTCCCTCTCCTCTCAGTTCCTTTTTCTTCCCTACCTTTGGAATCTCTGGAGCACTTTGTAGATGTGAATCCTTTAAGACTGACTGCCCCCTTCCCACAGCCCTAAACGACTAGGAACTCTGCCAGATAACCATGTCTAACCTGGAGGGTTCTCTACCGCCAAACACACTGCACATGGAGCACAATGGATCCTTCATTCTACCTCCAATCTTAATTTCTGTATTTTAGTTTTCCACTTCCTGAATTAAAAAGTTATTATTATTCATAGCTCTCCACTCCCACTCCAAGAAGCAACTCAGTCCTTGGCTTCCTGCGGGTGGCCGGGAAGGGCGCCTGAGCAGATGTGTGGGGGTTTGCTTTCAGCATCTGTAGACTTGCATCTGCATTGCCTGAGCAGTTGAAGATTTAGTAAGTTGCCACCTGGGGATCTGTTCTTACGGCTTTCTACCGATTTCCTCTTGGTTGAGGGTTCTTTTTCTTATTTTTATGTATTTACTTGCTTACGTTTTGTCTAGTTTGTGTGTGGGTGTGGTGCTTGTGTGGTACATGCCATGGGTGGGCGCACGGAGGGAGGAGGACATCTGTTGTCCTGTCTCACTCTTCTCTGCCTTCCCTTGGCACCGGTCTCTCACTGAACCTGGAGTTAGACTGCATCCATTAAACCCCAGTGATCCTCCTGCCTCTGCCCTTCTGCATGCACGCCCCACCCCCTGCATCCCAGCACCCACAGCACTGGGGTTAGACCTGAATTTTTATGTAATTGTTGGTATCTGAACTCAGGTCCTCTTGCCCAGGTAGCAAGCAAACGTTCTGTTTGCAGCAGCAGCTCTCCAAGGAAGCTCAAGAGAGCTGCTTGCTCCATAAGAAAACAGTATGCATCTAATGACAGAAGTAAAAAATGACCTTGTCCATGAGAAAGCAGCAGAGGGTAGGATAGTAACTGCACTTGGCAGGTTCTGAGATACCAGGATACCAGTGGGCAGGGTGGAAAAAGTTTAAATAATTTGACGAGAAAACCAGAAAGGCCAAAACAGACAAAATGCAATTGGTATTCAGAGGAACAAGAAAAAGTATTGTTTGAATATTTAAGATGATCATGAATGATACAGAAAAACATTCTCTTTCATAAGTTTAAAAAAAGCTAAAAATTTTGGATTTTTTTATGTGCTATATTTTCAAGTAATTTTATTTATGCTGCTGCTGTTGCTGAAGTTGGGGTCTCATATAGCCCAGGCTGGCCTCAGACTCCCTCTGTAATCAAGGATGACCTTAGACACTTGCTCTTCCTGCCTCCCCATCCTGAGAGCTGGGACTGCAGGCACACAACAACATTCCCAGTTTCCGTGGTGCCGGGGATCCAACCCAGGTGTGGGACCATGGTCTGTATTCTGTCAATTATATTTTAAACAAACACTGATTGGCCAGTAGCCAGGCAGAAAGTATAGGCAGGACAACCAGACAGGAAGTAGAGGTAAAGGCGAACAGGGGAATTCTGGGAAGGAGGAAGCCCATTCCTCTGCAGTCCTGGCCCTGCCACAGAAGAAGCAAAATGGGACTGCCTCACTGAAAAAGGTACCGAGCCATGTGGCTAACATACACTAGAATTATGAACTAATATAAGTTATAAGAGTTAATAAGAAGCCTGAGCTAGTGGGCCAATCAGTTTATTACTAATGTAGACCTCTGTGTGATTTCTTTGGGACTTAACGATTGAGGGAACCAGGCAGGACAGAAACCCCAGTCAACAACCCAGAGCTATGTGTGCTTGAAGCGAGTGCTCTACCAGCTGAGTATGTCTCCAGTCTCCAGTAATTTCAAGTTCTGAATGTACCTTCTTACATTTCAGCCTTCCGTCCAGACATAGCCATGTTCCTCACCTGTTCTAGAAGCCCAGCAGGAGGGTTCTGAAGACCTCTGTGGAGGGCGTGAACTAGATAGGCCATTTCTCAGTGCTTGTAGGACTTTGAGAGCCCAGAATCCCAACCTCTCCCTGTTGGTACACCTAACCTTCTCTTATCCAGGACAGTTAACGCCCCCTTCTCTGACAGTAAGGAAGATAAAAAGAGGATCGTGACCTGGGAAAGCCCCCGGATCCTCTGAATTGTGCAGACAGGGGCGGTGACCCCAGTTCAGGATCCCCCAGCTGAGTCCAGCTGTAGTCTCAGTTACCTGTGGAGTAGCCGGAAGCTGACGGTCATGCAGGAGTCACTTGGTGCACCACAGGTCATCCTCTCTGGCCATACTCACTGTGTCTTCTGTCTGTGTTGTTGATGGTACTGGAGGATGGCTGGGCTTCAGTGCCACTCACAGAGAGGCTTCATCTCAGTGGCTGTCTGCCCTCCCACCACCCAGTGATGATGTGACTTTATCCTGCTATCACTCAGGGAGTCATCTTAGGACACTTATACACTAATACACACATATACAAACACACCAGACAGACAGACAGACAGACAGACAGACAGACAGACAGGCAGGCAGGCAGGCAGGCAGGCAGAGACACACACAGAGACAGAAAAAGAAAGACCCAGAGACAGAGAAAGAGACACACACATGCATGTGCACACATGCACACAGAGACAGAGAGACACACACATGCATGCGCACATATGCACACAGGGACAGAGAGACACACACATGCATGCACACACACACATAGACAGAGAGGGAGATACATGTAGACACATGCACACAGAGAGACATGCATGCACACACATGTGCATGCGCACACACACACACACATATAATTTGAAATAACTCTAAGAAAGTGACAGCACATAAAGGTAGCTGAAATGTAGCCCAACAGGGCCCAGACAGATCCAGAAAGGCTCTCTGAAGATTATGTAGGCAGTCGTCAGATACAGTCATGCTAGTATCTTGACAGAACCCAGAACAGGGTAGAATTAGCTGCAGGTTTAGATCCTCTTGTTCCTAGCAGAGTCCTAGGCATGTCTTTGGGTGCCTAGTTCACAAGTAGCTGGAGAATAGGACAGGGGAATTGAATGTGTCCACAGAGCTGGGTACGGTATCTCTGGCTCCTTTGGGCATCTCCCTGGCTTGCTGGGCCTTTACCTAAGTTTCCATGGTCTGTAAGGACTTAGGGGCAGAAGATGGCAATTCAGTCTGATATAGAGGCACACAGGTAATTACAGCACGCTGAGCCTGAGATGTGGATTGCTTTGAATTCCAGTTTAGCTTGGGCTACAAAGTGAGTTCAGAACCAACCCGGGCTACACAACAAAACCCTGCCTCAAAAAACCAAAACAACAACACCTCCACACAACAAAACAAAACAAAGGATAGTGAAGTGCACAAGAACTCAGGTTTGGATCGTAAGAGGCCGCTCACCTCTGTAATCACAGCGCAGACAGGGAGATCCCTCAGAGCTCACTAGCCAGCTGGGTCAAATAGGGGAGCTCCAGATTTAGTGAGAGACTTTGTCTCCAATACTACAGTGTAAGGAGGAGACTCACTGGGCAAAGTACTTGCTAAGTCAGCATGAGGACCAGAATTCAGATCCCTGACACCCAAGTTCAACCTGGAAATGGTGGCCTGCATCTACCAACGCCAGTGCTGGGAGTAGAGACAGGCAGATCTTGGTGGCCACTGGCCAGTGAGACCAGGACAGTGATCTGCAGGTTCAGTAGGAGACCCTATCTCAAAGAAGAAAAGAAAAGTCTGAACTAGAAATAGAATTTTAAAGTTATGACTAGTTACTGAAGAGTGAGGATTATGTTGTCCAAAGTAGAACAAGAAAGAAAAATTCAGACAGCCTCCAAGAAAGTCAGCCTTTAAGAGTCAAAAACTACCGGTATTTTTGATTATTGTTGCAAAAACAGAGAAGTATAACAAAGAGTATAAAACACTGGAGCATATCTTCATCTCATTAGTTTGCTCTATCAAAAGGATAAATTTTCTGTCTATAAAGGTGGTTATGCCTTCCTCCATTTTATTAGGTTCTATCACACTTTGTTTATTTGAAAGTGTTCAATCAAACTTGAAGATGGGACATGTGTTGGATGTCTTCAACCATTGAAAAGGACTAAAACATTAAAGAAAATTACCAAAACACAAAAAAAAGAAAGAAAGAAAAGAAAAAGAAAGGTGTAGAAGTAATTCGGGAAGATGTCCTATTGACCTCTGACTTTTACCTGCCATCTGTGTGTGTGTGTGTGTGTGTGTGAGTGTGTGTGTGTGTTGCATGAGTGGCTCATACTCTTAGTAACCCCAGCTCCAGGGGATTCCGATGCCTCTGACTTCCATGGGTGCCAGCACACGTGTGTCATATGTGCATATGTGCCCACGTGTGCCCACCACACACACACACACACACACACACACACAGAGTGTGGCTCTGGAAAATGCAGCGTTGCTGAGTCTAAATTCTTGTCTATGTTTCAGTAGACATCCCGGGGACAAACAAATTCTGGCGGAGCTGGAGTCAGGTCAACGTCTCATCAACAGCCGTTTCATTTACGGCTTTGGCGATGTCATCCTGGAAGTCCTGGATGACAGTGTCTCTGTCGAGAAGCCTGAGACAACCACCTCTGCCTCAGGTACCTCAGGCAAGTCCCACTGTCGAGAAGCCTGAGACAACCACCTCTGCCTCAGGTACCTCAGGCAAGTCCCACGATAGGTGCGCTCCCTTAAGGGTTCTTCACACATTCTTTGAGCGTTAGGCGGCTTACTCAGCCACCAGAAACCAGTCAGGGTGGCCAGGCTCTGGAGCCAGGCTGTAATTCACCAGGTCTCAGTGGTTCAATTCTCCCTCAAGTTCTGTTGCTTCAGGGGAACAGGAGACATATGCACCAATTGATTGTACACCCATTTCCATAAAACATAAAATACAGCTTGCATCTGTACGCCATCTTACGAGAAAGTATCAGTCAGCAAAGACTTAGGGTGGAGCGAGAAGGTGAGGTTTCCAAAGAAAAGGGAGCTTAAGACATCTTCTACTTCATTTGAGTTTTTGTAGCACAGTCAGAACGAGGGACGGTTTTGTGGAAATGTTTGAATTGTTGGTCAGTTTCCTTAACGGCCTCTCGCAAGGATTTAACAGTCAGATCATTCATATTAGACTCATTCGTCATAGTCTCTACTGTCTTTCTAAATTGTTACATCTTATTTATTGTGTATGAGCATGGGCGTGTGTGAAACAGAGAGACAGACAGACAGACAGACAGACAGACGGGGCAGAGGAGGTGAGGAAGAGAGAGAGGGTGCATGCCATGGCTCACATCTGGAGGTCATGAGACATAAGGGAGCAGGTTCTCGCCTTCTGACCGTGGGCTCCAAAGATCCAACTCCAGCTGTGAGGCTTGGTAGCAGGTGCCTTCATGCCCCTCTTGTGGGGGCCTCTTTTGTCCTTCTCTCTGAGAATCTGCTGACTTCAGCCAGAATCTCCTTTGCTAGTGGATAAATACGCATTAGTGCACTTCACAGACTCCTTCTCACTGTCCATAGAATCTTAGCTGTTGAGTGTATCAGCAAAAGGAACCCTGGGTGAATTTCCATAGCTAGCAGGACACTGTAGTAAAGGCCTATATGGTATATGGCCACTTAGCCTCATCACAGAGTTTTCAACGTCTAAGAATTCCTTAGGAACACGTAAGTAAATGACTGCACGATCCCCCTTGTGCATAAATGCTAGCCTTTAATTTACGACTCCTCTCCTGTTACTGGCTGGTTATGTCATTTCTTCTCTTTTGCTTTTGTTGCTGTAATAAACAGTGTAGCAAATACCTTCTCAACAAACAAGCCTTCATTACATTCCTGTCAACGTTTATGCTGCATCCCCAGAGGCTCAGTTAATTACAACGTACAAAATTATAGAGGGTTTCATACCAACTGCAAACTAGTTTTTCCAAGTATTACTAGAAATTTGCACTCTTATTGGCAGCACATGCGTTCACGGAACCCTAGCTTTGCCAATGCCGAGCATCAGCAAGAGAACTCCTTTTTGATTATCGAATCTGTGTGAATGATACTAAACTGAGGCCATTGTATAGCTTCACAGATTTCCCCCATCAAACCTTTTACTATAGTGTATTAATTAGAAGGAAATTTAAAGTTGTATGTGGTGGCGTGTACCTGTTAGCCCAGCATTTGGGACCTGAAGACAGGTGGATAAGGCACGTTTGAAGCCAACCTGCACTATATGATACTCTGTCTTTGAAAAAAGAATTTTGTTTTTAACACACTTAAATGACTTATTTTTAAGGTACAGTTAGACATTTGAAATGTTGCATTCCATCCAACTAAACAATTCTTCAACATTTTTCAAGATTTAACATCTTGAATCCTTCAGCATTATTGACTAGATACCTTTCCTATTGGGCACCAATTAGAAAGGTAGAAATACAAAGATAAAAAGTACATAGTTCCTTTCTTTTAAAAGCTTTGCCATTTCCTGAAGGGAAAGTGAAGGAGTCAGGTAGGTAGCAAGTATTCTGCTTACTAAGTACTATACAGTCTTTGAATTACTTAAAAAATGTATTCGGACCTAATTCTCCAAGAGCTTTACAAGAACAATGATTTTTATCCACTCTTTGGATTGGATATCTGGGATTTCCTAATGAAATGATTTGTTCAAATTCCGGATTCTAGGGGTGGCTTTCCAGCTGTAAGCCTATTCTGTTCTGGTATAGCTCAAGGATCTAGGCGGTTGAGCACACGGAAGGCCATTAGGTGAGTGGCTGAGAGCTTTCCACAGGGCCCTCAGAGGTGAGACAGAGGGGGGGGGTCTACAGATTCCAGTAGGGAAGGTGGAGGAGGGGGAGAGGAGCTCAAGGGCCACATTGTAGACCAGTCATTGGCTGTGATGCGCAGACTGTTGAAGATGGTGTTGGGTGAAGAGTCTAGCGGGAGCCCTGTGATGAGGGAGGCAGAGGTGGAGTTGGGAGAGCCAGAGGCTCAAGTAGGGGCCATCATCAGTGTGACAGCAAGGCTTCTCATGAGTCTCAGGGTGTAACCCGGGCAAGCCACGTACCTTGGTCAGTCAAGATGACCCTGCCCACTCTCTTCCCTAGTCTCTTCCTATGCCCTTTCGGCTCCCCCCTTATTGGCTTCTTCCAGTGTTTTGAGTGTCTTGCCATCTCCTGTGTTCTTCTTGACCAAATAGGATTAGTCAAGTGTCAGCAATTGTGCAAGTGAAACGGGCTCTCGCTCTGTAATTAAAGCTATGCTAGAACTCACTACATAGTTCTACATAGTTCACACCCAGGCTGGCCTTGCAGGCCTGAGCCGCTATGCCTGCTCCACACTTCCTTTCTCCTAGTTGTGCTTGGTCTTCCATCTTGCTCACTTGCGCTTGTAATTACACTTTCAACAACAGAATGGTCGCTCGGGACTAGGGTAGAAAGAACCGCCTTGGTGATTGGTTATTCTCGGGGACAAGAGGCTGGGAAATTAAGACTGGTTCTCAAGCTTAGAGAAAGCTTTTAGCATTTACTAGAAATAGAGACTCCCGAAAGACTACGGATTTAAATCTAAATCAGATCACTCTAACAACCTAGAGGAGAACAATATCACATGGACAGTGTCTGCTGAGAGCAATTGTGCAGGAAGGGATACTAAAGTCTAAACACGTGTTCTAAGTGAAACAGCTGCTTAGTTAAGAAAGCAGAGATGGCTCAGCCTTTAAGAGCTTGTACTGCTCTTGTAGAGGACCTGAGTTCAATTCCCAGCACTCACACTAGCGGCTCACAACTGCCAGTAACTCCAACTCCCAGGGAATCTGATACCTCTGACGTCTGAGGGCACCAGCACACATGTGTGCATAGACACACAAATACACACACACACACACACACACACACACACACACACACACACACAAGAGGGGGGTAGCTTTGGGAATAGAGCGTTGAGGAGTCTGTGTCCAGAGGCAGTTAGGGAGAAGGAACCGACTTGCTACTAGGATTGGGAACAGAGGGCAAGATGGAGACAGGAGGGTCGTGCTGCCGCAGGAACCCCAGAAAAGGTGGACTCCACTGTGTGGAACCCCAGCACTGCAGAGGAGGAATGCAGAGCAAAAGGCAGGTACCAACCTTTCTAGAATTCCCTGGTGGCCTTTGCAGTCAAGCCTCTACAGAGCGTGAACTTGTACTGGGGGTGCAGCGCCGGAAGGACAATGGCGGCAGCGTTGTGAGCAGGAATAGCGGATCGTCCAGGAAGATTTTCAAGACCTTCAGAGGACACTAGAAGTCTGATAGGGGGAGAAATAAAATGAGCTACTGGTTGAGGTCAAGAGAGTGGGCAGGGCCTGGCGAGCAGAAAGAGCTCAGGAGGGAGGAGAGAGGTGTGTGTTTGTCAGGGGCACAAGAAGATGCTCTCTTGTTGGAGAAGATGAAGGCTTTGGAGGTGGAGAAGGAAGGGGAGGTGTCTGTGTTAGCTGGGAGCTGACCATTTCTGTAGGACCGCTGATGTCACTCAAATAGTAGCTGAGACGGAGTGTTGGAAGAAAGCATGAGAACGGGCATCTGGCTTTCCAGTACTCTCCCTCTGCACAAGCTGAAGCTGGGAAAAGGAATGAGTTGCTCCTCTTGAGCAATCACCTGTCTGCCAGAAAGGAGAGGCGTAGCCTCTTTAAATGGCCGCAGAAGGCCCCAAACCAGAGGATGGGGGAAGCAGCTTCGGGAATGGACGGGGAGCATTCCAGGACTGTGCACACAGCTGGCTCTAGCCGCGACCTGCCCGGGTCGTGCCCCCTCTTAGGGGTGTGGGAAGAGGAGCTTTCCTGTGTACACAGGTGAGGCAGACCACAGTTCCAACTGCCAGCCCTGCCTCTGGCCCCGCCCTGCTGCTGGCCCCGCCCTGCCTCTGGCCCCGCCCTGCCGCTGGCCCCGCCCTGCTGCTGGCAGCCTTCCCCTGGGGCTGAGAATTCCATCGCAGGGCCATCCCTCACATTTATGCTCACAGCAACGTCACAAGGGCTTCCCCCGAAAGTGACCTCATTCATTCTCAGGGAAATGCTGACCTCCCTTTGAAGTCGCACGTCACCAATCGATAAAAGCCTGGGGTAAAATGGTTTGCAACCAAGTCACACGCAGGTCTCTGGTTTGCAGGCCAGGTTCTTGCACACACGTCACACCGACTGCTTCTGACTGTTCGGCCTTGGTGATGGGGAGGTGGCTAGGCCTGCTAGATGCACTTTGGCAATGAACAACGAACTGTGGGATTAGGTAAAAATGAAACAAAACAAAACAAAACAAAACAGTTGCCTGGCAGAACCAGAAGGGCAAGAAGCCAGCATTTGCCATCAGCTGGAGTTTGCTAGCTGGAGCCACTTCCTGTGCCTTCTATGAGTCAGGAAGCCAAATCTATTTTTTTCTTGTGGTTTTCAAACATAATTTTTTAACTTCTTTTCATTTTTTTTAAAAGTTAGTGTGTATTAATTGTGTTTTCATCATCAATCAATCACACTTCAGCTGGGAGAATAGAAGGTATCTATAAACAGCAAGAGCAGGCATCGTGCATGTGCATTGTGTGTGTGTGTGTGTGTGTGTGTGTGAGTGAGTGAGGGGTTGGGATGCAGACAGGAAAGTGTGATTCTTAGGCAGCCCTCATGTCTTGAAGGAAGAGGGAACTAGCCCGCTTCCTCTCGCTTCCCTGTGGAGGCTGGCAGGCCCACCTCGAGACAAAGGGCGTGTGACTCTGGCCAGATGACATCGTCTCTGGGTCTTGGTTTTCTTTCCTGGAAAAGGAGTGATTGCTGCACTGGATGCTTCTGAACGTCTGACCTCCTGAGTCATCGTGAGACCATCCTTTTCTCGACTTTTCGAAATTATATTCTAATTATATCCTTCTCTTCTTCCCTTTCCTCCCTCCAAGAGTACATCATTCTTTGGGAAAAACAAAACAACAGAAATTGCTGAAGTGGGAAGAGTAATTTCTTCCTGGAAACCTCTTCTTGGAGGATGAAAAAGCCTGTGAAAGAATGCCATTTTCTCGAGGGTACATTATGTTCTGAGGTGTTTAACTAGTTAACTACTCCAGTAGACAGCTGATTAAACAAATAAGCGGTGACCCAACTAACCTAGCCAGCTACCCTACTCAGTGACTAGCTGGAACCTGAATACAGCCAGGGAGTTAGTAAAGAGCCAAGGTGACTAGCCTCTGCATCTGACCATGGAAACTGGAGTCTTCCGGAACCAGAGCTTCTGGTAGATCCTGCTAGAAACCACAGTAACTTCTGCGGCCTTCTGAAATGCTCAGGAATACCACGCAAGGATGCTCTCTACTCTCGGATGGCCGGACAGCAGCCCCGAGATGCTTCATGCCAGGCGTTGTACCTGCCGAGCGTGTCTCTGTTTGCAGGACAGTTTCACGCTGCCCTGCCAAGTGTGCAGAGAGGGCCCAAGTGCACTTTCAGTCATGTGACTCGTGACTCAGGCACTCTCTGGCTCCTGCTTGTCACAGAGCATGGGAACCTGGGCAGAGAGGTGAGAGTCTGCAGTGGTTCTCTGGGAGGGTCCAGGGTTGGGCAGTGCTTTGTTGTTCGACAGGCTGCCCTGACCCCCTATTTTTTTTTATGTGGGTGTGATAAAGTTGCCACGCAGACACAGAATTGCTGCCTTAGGGTGGCTCAGAGCTGCCAAAGTCAGGGGTCAAGGTGGGGATCTCCATGAACGAATAAGTTGGTACCTGATCTCTCTACTGGGGAAAATATTTTGGGGGGTTGTCTAACAAATCCACCCTGCCATGTTTAGCATGTTTGTGCTTTCTCCGCTAGAGAGGAAAGTTCATTTTACAGCAGGGGACATGTCTAAGTAACCTGGGGGAAAATGCTAATTCTGTCCGTAGACAGCTGTCTGCTCTTTCAGACTGGATTACAAAAATTCCTTTCTTTATCTTTTAATTTTTAAGACTTATTTTTATTATCTTAAAATTATGTGTATGCATGTCTGTCTGTGTAAAGGTATGTGCACATGAATTCATGTACCCCCTAAGGCCAGAAGAGGGCATTTGACCTCTTGAAGCTGGAGATGTAGACAGTTATGAGCTGCCACGTGTGTGCCAGGAACACAAACAAGGTCCTTTGGCAGAGCAGCAAGCGCTTTCCCAGCTGAGCCATCTCTCCAGCCCCTACAGCTCCTCCCCTTAGAGATCCTCATCACCAAACGGCTCCTCTTCACAGAAGAGGTGGAGGACACAGACGCTCTAAGTTTTTCTCATAGAGACTGTGGCCTTGAGAAACCTTTGAGGGATTTGTCTCAGAGCACAACGCTCTGGATGTCCAGGCGGGATGGATTTTCTTCACTGTGTCTAGGGTGTTACTACAGAGCCACGAGTTTGCTTTGAAGTGAAAAACATGGATTTGTTGCCCGCCAGGTGTTACACTCAACCTGTTTTCGGTCCTCTGAGAGCTTCCGTTTATTCTTCTGGAAATATCGAGAACAGGCTTAAATTTCTGCAGCCACTGTGAAGAGAAAGGAATGTATATGGAAATGTAAGGGCAGCAGTTGTCACTGAAGGAGCGACCCACACACGCATGCTCACTGACTTTCAAGGCAGGGCCTTCGAGTTTTCAACTTCCCTCCCCTTCACCACTTATATTTTCATTACTAATTAATTTATTTTTAGAGAGGGTTTTTCTGTGTAGCACATCCTTGAACTTGTTCTGTAGACTAGGCTGGCCTTGAACACAGAGATCTGCCTGCCTCTGCTCTGCTGGGATTAAAGTTGTGAGCCACCACTGCCCCCTCTCTTTTAGATTTTTGAGGACAAGGTCTTGCAAGGTATTCCTGTCTGGCCTGACATTGTCTATGCGGCCCAAGTTGGTCTTGAACTGTTGACTGTACTCCCGTCTCAGCCTTCTGGGTGCGGGAGGTATAGGTATGGGCCACCACGCCCAGATTATACCTCCTCCTCCTCCTTGTGTTTTCTGTCCTGTAGACCAAGCTGACCTTCAACTCCTGAAGCTCTCAGCCGACTTCTCCCGAGTGCTGAGAAAACAGGCCTGTGCTACTGTGCCTGACTTTTTAGCTTGCATCGGCCTTAGGATGTGGCTTAGCTCACTGTGTGAGCTGATAGCTCTGTTTGATGACCGTCTGGTCAGCTGAGGACAAGCAATCTAGAAAGGACTTAGGCCCGTTCTGTGGTCTGGATGAAGTCCCGAGAGGCCTAGGATTAAAGTCTTCACTTCAGGGACGTGAAAGGAGATGAGAAAGACTGGGCGCCGTATCTCTCTGTGTGGTGACTCCGGGGAAGGCCGAGCCACAGAAGAAAAATATGGGGGAAACGGAAGACTGGAGGGCTTGGTGCCTTCTTGTGTAGGAAGAATGGGACCCCAATGGTGCCCTGCTTGGAAACAAACATTCTGTAATCTTACCCACTCTCGGAGTTCACCTTTGAACTGTCACCTCCCTCGCTGCAGTGTTTCAAGTCACCATTTCCTGGCCTTATCTGTTGGGGGTGCGGTTTCTCCATCCGGTTGATCCTTCTGATTACAGAGGAGGATCCTTGCTGCTAAAAGAATTTCTTTCCCTTAGAAACACAGGACCTTACCTCCGACCTGATTTCTTAGTCTGCCCTCCAATCCTGGGTCCCGTGAGATGGCAACAGACCTGCTTTAAGTGAGTGCCAGGGTAGGGTGACATGGCCAGGAATTAAGAATTAGGTATGGTAACAAAAGTTCACCAAGACCAGAGCAGGCAAAGAGACAATGTACCCTGAGTAGGTTCTCAGAGGAGGAATCTTGCTTCTGAAGGAGCCTGAAATTTTTTTTGTAGACGTTACTTGGTCTTTACCGTCCTGGGACTCCTGTGTGAGCCCCATGTCTGAGGGCTTCTCACAGTCTTACATAGTAAATTTTACAGTGTATATTGTGTATCTTGAGGCAGGCCATTTGTGGAAGGTACCGTGAGTCATTAGTGTTGGAGGGGAATGGAGGGCAGAGCAGATGTGTGAGCTGATACAAAATTGCCCTTTGGACAGAGAAAGTCTAGTGACCATGGAGGGAGGTGGGCATGATCCCGCCCTGAAATGGGAGGATGATTGGAGTTAGAGCATCCTGTCACAGAGGCCACATCATAAAGAAAGGGCTTTCCCTTCAAAGCCTAGAGAGGAGCTGCATTAGGAGACAGGGTCAGGACCAGGAAAGCAGCCGGCAGGACCAGAGAGGAGCTGCCTTAGGAAAGACAGCCGTCACGTATAGCACGGTGGGAGTCCTGAGACAGAGCCTCCAAATCTCCCAACACAGGAATTTCTACGGCTTTTCAAAGGGCTGTGGGGGATTGTCCACACCGCATGCTTTAGTCCGGCCAAGCACATATGCCACGCCTGGTCCATTGGGTACCTGGCAGCTGCAAAGGAGAGAGGCTGGCCTTTTCACAGCCATCGATAGGTGTGAGGAAGAAAAACGATGCCACAGGGAGGCTGGGGCAGGCCGTGCCTGATGTCTGAGACTTGGAGAAGGGCAACCAAAGAGCTGTGACCTAAAAATTCACACTGGAACTCTAGGTGCCCATATACAGCACCATGGGTCAAGTGCTAAATGGCTGTGGGCTGAGGCTAAAGGGTGGGAATTTTGCTTTTCTTTGAGGTTCTTTTCTCTACATTTTCCATCAGTTAAATGGTTAATCAGCTCAGTGGATATAGAATCCCCTGGTGATAGATAGAGAGGTAGCCGTCTATATGCACCTGACTTACTTGGGACCATGAGCCCTGACTTCCATCCTTGTAACATCTGTCTAGGGAATATATTCTAAAGTCATTAAAGATTTCCACTAGGAAACTGAAAACAATACTACTTTCCATGAATTAGAGTTGGGACATAAGAGATGCTATGTAAGATTGGTAAACAAAGAGTAACCAGGCCCAGCGAGGCCACGATGCCAGCCCCCTGCTTGAGAAGCAGAGGCAGGAGGGAAAGCCTGGGGATTTAGCAGCAGTGGAAAGAGAAGGAAAAGATGATTGAGGAAATGGATGCCTGACATTTTACAGATTCTGCACTAAAACAGACAACCCTCCAAAGCCACAACTATGCATTACTTTGAAAATCTTAAAATTTTCATTTCTCTTTTCTTCCTTCCTAGAAAAAAAATTATTTTATTTTTGTTATGGGTGTGCAGGAAGTGGGTGCTGGAGGAGGCCAGAAGAGGGTGTCAGAGCCCCTTGACCTGGGGTCACAGATGGCTGTGAGCCACTTGACCTGGGTGCTGGGAACAAAACCCTGATCTCCAGGAAGAGCAACAAGAGCTCCTAACTGTTGAGCCACCTCTCCAGCCCTTTTCTTCTTCTCTCTCTCTTTCTCCTTCCTTTCTTCTTTTGTTCTCTTTATTCTTTTGAGACTGAGTCTTACTATGTAGCCCATGCCGGCCTGGAAATCATGCTGGGCTGGCCTCAAAGTTTTGGAGACCCTCTTGCCTCTGCTCCCCAAGAGCTGGAATCAGAGGTGCGGACCATGCCTGACTTGGATTTAAAAGGGTAAATAAGACTTTTTCAGGAGATGAGCCAAATAGGCAATTCTATGAATGGACAAAATGGAAGATCTGTGGCTTGGTCAAGAACAGTGCAATTTTGGGGCTAGATCATAGGGTGGCTGGTCTTGGGACAGCTCAGGAAAGGCAGGGTTGAGGGATGCTGTGGAGAGCATTGAATGCCTTCGTCAGTCTGGTGTTTCCTTTGCTGGCAAGGGAGCTCCAGACCGTTTGGGACAGCTTGATTCCATCTGTGTCTCAGGAGGATGGGCCTTGTGGCAATGAGGAGTACCTGAAGGAGTGTGGGGATGGCGGGAAGCTGGAGGGTCTCATCAGGGGCCCCTCCCTCAGTCTTCACAGGCTCCCTCTGTAGAAGCTGATGTTCCCAAGATGGCAACGAGAATATAAACTCCCGCTTTAGCAGCCTCCCTGGACTGAAGTTGGCCACACAACCCCTCCTCATGGCTGGATGGTACCTGTCCCAGGAGATCCTGACAAAGCAGCAATTAGCAGACTGTAGTGGGTAGGCCAGCCAACTTGGGCATTCAGGAGCTTCAGGAGGCCACTGAGACTGTGATTCATTTCACCTTGCTAGATATTTCTGTACATAAAATTTGGGGCCACTTTTCAAGACATGTCTTAGTTTTGACACAATTCTTAGCAACTTCTCTTCACACCCTTTAATGGTTCCCTCGGTGTTTAAGAGGACTCATCCAGTTGTTCCCCGTTTGCTCTGCCAACCATCTAAGAAGTCAGGGGTTCTCTTCCTCCTTTGCTATTAATACTTAAGAAATAATAAATTGGAAAAAATGAATACTTTTATGCTTCTAGCCTTTTGCTTTCTAGGCTCACACCCATTGGCACCCTGCCTTACAGATTTATTAGCCTCCCCTGTGCTCCTGTGAGGAGGAGTAGGCAGAACTCCAGTCTCTCCAGCTCCATTGTTTCCTCCTGAGCTCTCTCCCTCCTCCCCTTCCTGCCAGCTACTCCCTGGTTGCTAGGCAACATAGCCCAGGGACGGAGAGCTTCCCAGTTTCCTCCGGGTTGCCTAGCTAGGCATCAGGCCACGTGCTGCGGGTCAATGACAGCCATCCCTCACCTTGGCATAAGCCTGACCCAAGAAGGGAAACACTGTCGGCCTCCAGTGGGTGAAGCAGGGCCCTTCTTTTTCCCTTCAGACACCCAGGAGACCACGTGGTTCCAGCCTCGAGGCAGGAGAGCGTAAAGGTGGAGCAGTGCTCGGCCCAGTGCACTTGAGGAATCTGAGTGTAACCTCAGCCCCCTCCCGCCACTGTCCTTCCACTGGCCTGCTGGAGAATTACCCTTGACAAGGCTCACGAGTTAGTGGAGGTTGGAATTCTTTTTTTCCCCCTTTGGTGGAGTCCATGTCTCTCAGGCTGAATTACTCAAATGTGACCCAGGAGTCACATTAAGACTGCTCCTCCCTCTGAGGAGTGGGCCTTGTTAGAAGTGCTGGCACCAGTCCCTTCTCAGACCTCCAGAAGAGAATCTGCTTTCTGTCATAAAGGCTGGGGGTTTATTTGAGAGCATGTCACATTTGAGACCAACTGATCAAATAGCCTGTTATTGACGTGGTGGGATTGAGCACATGGCTGTCAGCAGTCTGCTGTGTTCCAGAAACTTCTGCCTTTCCCTGCTCAGTGGTGGTGGGTGTGCAAATGCAGAGACAACATCAGCCCACCCTACCGGCCCCTTCGCTATCCCGCCCCTTCGCTATCTGCCCTTCCCTTACGCTGGTGGGAGACAATTATGTTTAGGTAGTTTTCTCACTTCATCTGATTTGCCCCAGGATCAGGAAGCATGGATTATAAAGATCAGTTTTATTGACGAGGAAATGACCTATTTGCTCGAGGTCACCAGCCTACCAATCGGTTTCACCCATGCCATCGCTGAACCTCTGAGTTCTCAGCTTCCCTGGGCATGCGACCCAGACCAGAACTTCCAGTTCTTTAAAACATGAAGCTCGAAAACGTAATCATAAAAAAGAAGAAAGAAATCAGGAACATAACGCTGGGTTTGGTTTGAGTCATAAATTCTGCCACAGAGGGCTGAAATAAGGACGTTTTCCTGAACCTCTGCAAAGATTCCAGTAGTCGAGAGGCCCTTTTGAACAAGAGGTTACATGGCTTGAGTTTCAAAGAAAAGAATGTTGAAAGCAATCTTCCAGATGAGAATGGTCTCCAGATGTGAGCATGGCTCTTCCAGATGTGTGGACAAATGGGGTGGGAGAAATGGGGGAGTCAGATGTCTCACATGTCTGCAAAATGAAATGGAAAAATCTCTCTCAGCCACGGGGGAAAGTAGGACAAGAGGAAGAGAAATGGCGCCCGCCCGAGGTTAGCCGGAGCTACACTCTTCACGAGGGGCCGTGATAAAGGCTGAAGCAAAGCAGCCACAGTTGAGGGCAGGCTGATAATTTAAATGCGCAGTGTGCATGGAGGCCACATCTCACCGAACTGTTGCAGGGTGCCTGAGGACCTCATTGTTCTGAGCTCCGAGCAGACCTGCTTTGGGCCTCTGGGAGGAGCCTCGCATAGCTGCAGAGCCAGCCATCCAGGCTAAGAGAGACAGAATCAGGAGAGACGGGAAAGGAGCCCAGAATGCAGAAGGAGAAGGAGCCAGGAATCGCACAGTCTCTCTTTCTTCACTTTCTGAATCAGCAACCATTCTCTCGGGGATCCCTGAATTTGTACCTTTACCATGGCTAGAAGGTCCCATGATTCTCAGCTGAGTAAATCGCAAACCACACAAAATGAAGGCTCTGTGGCCAAGTCAGGTGGGGCCATCACACATCTGCAAAGCTGAGCCTTTGTCAGGCTCTCAGCTATATGCAATTAGCTGACTTTATTTTCCCTTGCCAGGTTCTTCTGCCAGACAATGGGTCTAGGCTTTCATCCACCCACATGACCATCTTTTCAACTTCTTCAGTTTCAGAGACCACCTCACAGACCTTATTTCCCCACACTCTGAACAATCCCTGTTTCATTTATCTACATGTGTGTCGCACGCAAGTATGCACACAAATGTTTGTGCATGCATGTGCTTGTGCACATTAGACTACAGCATTTGTTCCCCCCCCCCCAGGATCTGGGGTTTGGCCCCAGGTCATCAGGTTTGCAGCACAAGTACTTTCATGTGAAGAGTTGTCCTACCAGCCCCTAACCCATAGGTAGCCCTGGCTGACCTGGGCCTCACCATGTAGACCAGGCTGGTCTCAGACTCACAGAGACCCTCCCATCTCTGCCTCCGTAATGCGAGGATTAAAGGTATGCACCACCACGCCTGGCCACCTCTCTATTTTCAATCAACACAGTTAACACACTGCGCTGGTGTGACTAGTGGCAGGCGTTAACACTTTTATTTCTCTCTAAGGATCCCCAGGACTTAAAGGATACATCCAAACCGAACAAATACATTTAAGTTGTGGGTCATTTACAACATTAAAAGTGTATACGTGTAATAATGCCTACATATTTATCACACATGCCAAATGGTACAACTCCTGATTAATATGCTGATAATACAGTGAAGAGTTGATTTGTTCACAATCCCAGAGAACCTAGACAACAAAGAGGACCTTAAGAGAAACATACATGGGTCTAATCTACACGGGAAGTAGAAAAAGACAAGATCTCCTGAGTAAATTGGGAGCATGGAGACCATGGGAGAGGGTTGAAGGGGAGGGAAGAGGAAGGGAGGGGAGCAGAGAAAAATGTAGAGCTCAATAAAAATCAATAAAAAAAAGAGTTGATTTGTGTGGCTGGAGAGTTGGCTCAGTGGTTAAGAGCACTTTTTGCTCTTTCAAAGGACGCAGGTTCAGTTCCCAGCACCCACATAATCAGTAACTCCAGTTCCAGGGGAATCTGATGTCTTCTTTTGGCTTCCATGACCACCAGACATGCATGTGATATACAGACATACATGCAGACAAGCAGCCATACACATAGAGTAAGAATAAATAAATAAATCTGAGAGAGAGAGAGAGAGAGAGAGAGAGAGAGAGAGAGAGAGAGAGAGAGAGAGAGAGAGAGAGGGAGAGAGAGAGAGAGAGAGAAAGCGGCATGGCTGGAATAGTTAGCTAACTGTTTTCTCTTTCGCCATTGGGAAATTAATTGTCCCTGAGATGTCTAGCCCAGCACATTTCTCAAGGGCCCCAGCCGTCAGAAGGCAGACTTTCCAGTTAGATGGCATTGAGATTTCTGGAAGGGGTGAGTTCAGAACCAGTATCTGCCCAGTCTCAGGGAGACAGATGTCATTGCTCTGATATTCAGGTATGAGGAAGTATCGTATTGTCTCCGTCAGCATCATCGTCACCATCTGAACAACTTCATGCCCTTTTGTTCTTACTGTGACTGAATCCTGAAGGCACTGATTGCTTCAGGTTGATTCTACACACAATGTGATATCCTAGCCAGTGCCCAAGTCTCAGTTTTATAGGATTGGTTCCATCCTGGATTACTAGAAGAATACATTAAAAAGTTTTATTATTCTTAAACTGGCTTTGAATTGATACAAGGCACAGGAAGTTAAGTTGAATTTAGCTCTACAGATAACCTTTTAACAATGCATATATTCATCTTGCTTTTTAACCATGAGCTTGGTGTATTCACACCTCTGAAGCAAGCAGGTTCCACATTTGTTGTGTATCATGGCAAAGGTGTCTGTTGTTCTTGTAGGTCGGTTATAGTCATTGATATTTGGAAGATTCCACAAGACCTGATGTTGCTAATAGCCCGCCTCGCCTCCACACACTACAGATCCTAAAGACAGAGTTTCAACGTGAGCGTCAGTTCATGAAGGTCTCATGTCTTCTGTTTCTCCCCGCCCTGCACCCCCCATGCCCTCCATGCCCCTGCGCCCCCCCATCCTCCACACACCCCCTCCCCCACACCCAGCCCAGAAGTAGGAGAGAGGATGTTTTAGTTGACCTGTTTCCCTGGGGTGAGGTGAGCAGGACTGTCCAGCCAGATACAGTGCCTGCCTGAGAGGAGACTGCAGCCATGTGCTCTATAGCGTGTAACCCACCACAACGCCAAAGCTCAGCAAACACAGCCCTTGCCTCTGGAATTCATGGGTGTGATTTTATTCCAAGTGCTCCTTCCTGTTCTCTGCTTTCCTCTTCAACTGTGTGCTGTGCTCAGCCTTCTGCCTCTGCACTCTCCAAGCCTTTGGGGGAATGGAGCAAAAGTGAAGCCTCAGGAAGAAACTGTTCAACCTACCCGTTGATCCCTTGCTTGCTAAAATACTTTGCCTCAAATGTTAACACGTGACAGGAAGTCTACCACTGCTAGGGCATGTGTGTGCCAGGTAACATGCATACATCCCATTTATGGTTCCCAACTGCCTATCCAGTTAGGTAGCGTCATCCTCGTTTTTAGATGAGAAAATGACTCGGTCTGAGTCCCTTGCCCAAGGCCCTGGAGCAATCGATCAAATTAAACCCCATCAATCTGATTCTGAGGAGTCCCAGCTCTGATTCAGCTGTGACATCAAGAACTTGTAAAATGACCGTGTCAATCTATTTTATTAAGAAAAAACAATAACGCATATCTGACTTAGAGGCGGTGCAGTGACAGAGACAGAACCAGAAACATGGAAGTCACCCATTCATTCAAGCAAAAGGAAGCACTGGGTTGTGAAGAGCATTCCCCTGAGAGTGACTACTGCTGTTGCTCTGTGAACTCGACGCTACCCTTTTAATTTGGTGGATTGATTTAACCCTGTACCTGCAACCTGAAAGAAGAGATTTCCTTCCTGGTTCATGACCCTGCTGCTGGAGAGGCAGAAGCTTTACCTGGTAGCCTCTGAGTAAGAAAAGGAAGAGCGGGGTGAATCAGGGTGTGACAGAGCGGCAATAAGGATCTGGTCATCTGGGGAGTCAGGGTGAGACAGCAGTGACAGGGACCTGATCAGCTTGGGGAGTCAGGGTAAGACATAGTGATGTTGGGGATCTGGTCAGCTTGGGGAGTCAGGGTGAGACCCAGCAGTGATGAGAACATGATCATCCTTTGATCAGATGACTGAAAGTCTGGATTTCACTGTGACAGTTCTTTTGGTAGAAAGAATACAGACCATGTCTCCTTCAGTCTTTCGCATGTGCATCCTCTATCCCTGAAACCTTGCAGAGCTTCCAATCTGAGTCACCAGAAGACCGACTTGCAGTTTGCTCATGGTTAGAAATGTGCTTAGTTGTGTATTTGCATCCTCATTCTGCTTCTTCCCAGAAAACAAGACAACCAATGTCTTGGCCTTGCCCCTGACACTCTGTTTACAGGCATCTACAGTCAGGCATTCTGTAGACAGATAGGTACTCTGTAGACAGACAGGCACTCTAGACAAATGGGAACTCTGTAGACAAAGAGGCTCCTATTTCCAGAATCCTCACCACCTCAAGTCACCAGTCCAACCCTGAAGTATATCTCAAAACAAGGAATTCAGGAGGAAGCACAGGAACTTTCCCAGAGCTTCAAAACATTATAGGATCCAGTGAGACAGCAGGGAAGTCCTTACATTCTGAGCCCTCAAAACAAGGTTTTAGAGAAGTGCCTCCTGGTCCTTCACTGATGACAAGCAAAAGAGATGAAGACACACCTGCTTCCTAGCTCTTCTTTGCTTTCCCACCCCTTATTCAGGACAGAGGTGGTATCAAGAGGGAGGCAAGCTGGTCCTATCTCTCAGCTGTATGCAATGCTTGCTCAGGAAACATGAGCAAGCATCTTGTTATCTTTATCATGATGCATTAATTGTCTTTACCAGCTGGCTCTACAGAGACTGTCATGTTTATGAAGATAAAATGCTACCTGTGTAGAGTCTCTCATCAGGAGAGTTTATGGCCAAGTCATCCTCCCCCTGGTTTGCAGAGCTGGAAATACAAACCAGGGCAGGTGACTGATTGAAGAAGTCATTGGCAGAACAAACTGAATGTTCCACTCCTTTCAGCTTTGGCCTGTGACCAAGCAATGGGTTCCATGCATGAGCCTGGTCTTTGTCCCGACCTTCAGGACACGGCTAGAAGAGTGATGGGCACAGAGAGCCAGGTTGAAAACAGACATAGGATGAGAAAGTCAAACCTCGCTACAATTGGATTAGTAGCAACTCATTAGTAGTCACTGATGTGGGAAGTCTTTCTGTATATGTGTTGCTTTTATTGGTTAATGAATAAAGAATCTGTCTTGGGCTTGGCAGTGCAGAATAGACATAGGCAGGGAAAACTAAACTGAGTGCCGGGAGAAAGAAGGTGGAGTCAGGGAGATACCATATAGCCCTGCCAGAGACAGACGCTGGGGACGGAACATTACCTGATAAGCCACAGCCACGTGGTGATACAGAGATTAATAGAGATGGGCTTGTTTAGGATGCAAGACATAGCCAATAAGAATCCAGAGCTAATGGGTCAAGCAGTGATTTAATTAATACAATTTCTGTTTAGTTATTTCAGGTTCGGGAGTCCGGGAATGAACAGGCAGCCTCCAACAAGTCACCTTCCCTCATCACTAACAATTGTCTTTTTCCTGTTGGGTACTGCACTTGACATCAAGAGACCATACATGGGGTATGGGATTTGGACACATTGAGAAAAAAAGAAAAGAAAGAGAAGAAAAGTAGGATAGAAATAGTTGTGAACTCTGCAGAAGCATCAAGTCATTGAAGATCAATGTAGCGAAGGTCACCAGCAAAATGACAGAGGAGAGAGGATGATAAGAATTCTGCCGGGAAGGAGAGCCAATGCCATGAGTGGAAGGACAATGTATGAATGCCTTCCTCATTTATGAAACAAATATTAGGCACAAAGCAAGTGGTAGACATGGCAGCAGGTGATACCATGGCTCCCAACCAAGGGAATGCGAGATGGCTGCTTCCATCCTAGTGGCGGTCAGGAAGCAGAGAGCTCAGCCAGAACCAGGCAACTCTATTACCCTCCCGCCTCCCACTTCTTTACGCCTAGGCTTCATGTCCAAAAGTTTCTACAACCTCCCTGAGTTGGGTTTGAACACATGAGCCCACGGGGGACATTGTGACATGATATCAGTTAGGTGGAAAGGTCTGGTTCAGAGCCGAGGGAAGCCACAGAGAAATATTATCCTAAGGCAGTGGGGCAACAACCTTCTGGGTGGGCAGTGAAGGGCTAGGTAAGGAAGGAAGCTGAAGACTGGGGAGACAGTTCAGTTGATGAAGTGCTTGCTTTTCAAGCACAGGGATCTCCGCTTGATCTCCAGAACCCATGCAAACCAGTGCATTCATGGTCCCATTTCTGGGATGGGGAAGATAGGAGCTCCAAGCCTTGCTGGGTAGCTAGCCTAGCCTACTTAGTTCCCGGCCGCTAAGAGACCTTGTCTAAAATGAAGCAAGGAAGGAAGGAAGGGGGGAGGGGAGAGGGAGGGAGGGAGGAAAGAAGGAAGGAAGGAAGGAAGGAAGGAAGGAAGGAAGGAAGGACAAAAACCAGGGTGGATGGTACTACTGAAACAACAGTGAAATTGTTTTCTGACTCCTCCATGTATGTACACAGACAGAGTGTAATCCTAACCTTCGGGTCTTGCGGTGCTGTGTGTAACAGGTCTGATGAGGTTGAAGAAGGGTGTGTTTATGGGGCGGGGAAAGGAAGAAGCCATGTACAGATTCAGAACCAGGATATAAAATGGCCCTTGAAGCTGGTTGTTCTCGGGAACTGCATGTGACATGAGGTTATCACAGAAGATAATCAAAACCAAACCAAACCAAAAAATAAAAATATGAAAAAAAAAATAGCAAGACATCACCGATAGCTCAGCGTTGAGCCCCTTAAAAGCTGAACAGCTGAGGATAGTTTTGTAGCGATGGGAGAAAAGACCCCCAAATAGGGGACAAGGAAAAATATTAATTAGCTGAGCTCCATCAAGGAAAAAACAGTGGAACGAGGTGAAGTAGTGCACGGCTTTGATCCCAGCACTTGGGAGGCAGAGTCAAGTGGGTCACTGTGAGTTTGAAGCCAGCCTGGTCTGGATAGTAAGTTCTGAACCTGACAGGCTACATAGTGAGAGCCTATCCCAATGAATGAATAAATAAATGGAGAGAGAGAGAGAGAGAGAGAGAGAGAGAGAGAGAGAGAGAATGAGAATATAGGATTAGAGGAGTGACATTTAATGATCTTTGCTTGCCTTTTTTCGGGGATGGGGGGGGTGGGATGTGTTTGAGTCAGAAGGGCTCCTAGTTTAATCCCTAATTTTATCATTCCGAAAAACAAGGCCTAGAAAGACTGTGTCCCACAGACATCTATGTGGACGTTCTGGTAGGCCTATACTATACTTAGAAAATAGCGACTATAGTTGGTGCTTTAGACACACAAGTTCCTGCAGTAAGTTCGTAAGACGAGTGGAAACAGAACCCTGAGGTTTGACTTATGACCTCTGCATTCTGATTTCAAAAATCTTGACCTTGCTAACCTCAGTCCCCACAGACCTTGGTGGGCAGTGAGCTGTTCAGCAATAGGGCCATCCAAAAGCTAAAAGAGTCCCAAGAAAGCCACCACATTCCACGAAGTTGGAACTCTCTGTAAGCTGAGGACAAACGGGAACCTGTAATAACACCCTGTTCCCTGGATCACCAAGATCGGGGAAGAGTCCTGCTTGCTGGAAACCACTGGCCCTTTTCCAGCATGGCCCACTCTGGTCTTGGTTAGCTGGCCCTTGCCCAGATTCACATCCGTTTTGAACACTGTGATTATCCAGAATGCTTCAGCCAGCGCCATGTCTCTACACCACGGTGTGCCACAATAAATTAAAAACAAATTGAGACTCTCCCATGGACCATTTCATTTAGCTTCACTTGAAATACATCTTCAGAGCTGTGCTCTGCAAATCTGCCTGCCACTATGAATATGTATGAAGTCGCAGTGGCCTCCTACACCCTTGGAGAGGCCAACTCTGGGATGGAGAACAGACAGAGAATTTTAAGTATATCCTGTTCCACTGCGGGTGACTTCTCTCCCATTTCCTTCTCCCTCTCCTTTGCTTCCTCTTGCTCACTGCTCTCCTCCCAACCCAGCAGAAAAATAATTGCTTGGAGGGCTGGGTCTGGCAGAGTTGATTTCCTTTTTTCCTTTCTTAATAGTGTTGCAAAACTTTAAAGGAATACCAGCCTCCCCCAGCTCACTAACACAGCTCTGCTTTGGCAAACAGGAAATCATCCCAGGGCTGTGGGCTCCCGAGCCAGGAAATGGGTCTCTGCTGCCCTGGCTACCTTCCCCACAGGTTCTTCCTGACCATTCAATACTGTTAAAAATAGTAACCGCCAAGACCAGAAGAAGAGATGAGATGATTTTGTTGTCTAACCACAGATTAGGGTGGTTGCAGAGGGAGCTATTCCTCCGACTGGGCATGGTGAGGATTCTTGTAGGGTGAAGGCTGGTTCCTTCAGCAACATTTCAAGCCCGAGTGTCTCTCCGAAGCCAGCTTATGCCAGGATGGAGGTGAATCAAGCAGGGTGCCTAGCCATACAGGTACACATATGGACAGGCGTGCATATACCCTGTAGGAAAGAAGAAATCCCAGGCCCCCATATTGGTGTAGGCTGTGTGCAGTGGAGGTGGCACATGGGACCTATTTGCCTTATAAAGCTGGGAGAAGAGAAAAATGACTGTTTCAGAAGCATGTGAAGGCCACAGACGGGGAATAAAAGAGAAATCAATTTTTATCATGAAGTGTTCTTCTCTATTGCCTGCTGAGAGTATCCCCCCCCCCCAGTAGAAGTCAATTCACAATGATGAAAGAATTAGCAGCCTCAATTTATGGCTCTGGTCCTAGATTTTGCCAAATTTATGACTCTATCAGGTAAGTGGATTTTAAGATAACTTGTACGTATTAGGAATCTTCCAAAAATGTTGTCGAGTTCAGAAGACAAAAAAGGAGTGTTGAGGAGGAAGCTTAGTGGGTAAAGGGCTTGCTCCACATGCAGGAGGACCTGAGTTTGAATGCCCAGAATCTACTTACAGTCAGGCATGGCAGCATACTTATCTGAAATCCCCGGGCTCCTATGGGAGATGACAGATAGAGAACTCAGAAGCACCGTGAGCTCGCGTGCTAGCAGCCTGCCATATGCAGCGGCTGCAGTCAAGATCCTCTAAGACAGGGTGGAGGGTGAGGCAGGAACCTAAGGTTATCCTTGACCTCCACTTATACACCATGGCAGCCGAGTGTCAGCACTCACACAAGAGTGTTCAAACACACACACACACACACACACACACACACACACACAATCTGCAAGATCTCTGCATCATCTCTGAACACAGTATCAGTCAGCTTTGTGTTACTGGAACAAAATTGCTGAGACAATTCCCAAAGGTTTCTTTTGGTCCGCATTTCTGGAGGTTTCTATTCGTGATGATCGGTTAATCCTGTTGCTTTGGGTCTGTGATGAGGCTAGATGTCATAGCAGAGGTACATGGCAGAGAGAAAACTGCTCATCTCAAGCTTGGAAACAAAAAGGAATGGAAGAGGAAGGAGCTGGTTCCTGCTATTCCCCTCTAAAGCACAGAACCGATCACTCCAACTCCTCTCTGTAGCACTGATGGCATTAACACGTGGCCTTGGGCAGGTATTCCAGATCTGAGCTAGGCAGAGGCTTTATGGTTTAGTTAAGGAGAAAGAACTCAGCAGAAGCAGACTAGCCACAAATCGGTAGAGCATCCAATTACAAATCACTGAGCGCCCATCACACATGCATTGCTTTGGACCGTCGAGGGCACAGCATAAGCAGAGAATTGAAAATAAATGCCTACCCTCCTGTAATGTAGGAGACTGCTGAGAAGGAGCATGAAGACGGAGGGAGAGTGTACAGTCTGCTGGGGTAGAGAAAGTGCTAAGGAAGAAAGGAAGCGAGAGAGAGCTCTTCTGGCAAGAAGCAAGGTTAGGTAGGTGAGGGGTACACGGGATGCTGTGCAGTGCTAGAGCATTTCCAGTCATGCACAGGGCCTTGGGTTCAACACACACACACACACACACACACACACACACACACACACACCCCACAAAACATACTACAATGGGTGGCCAGGATCGTAAAGTTCTTACTGAGAGGGTATTGTGAATGAAGATATGAAAAATACAAATACAGTTGTCCCCCAGTGCCCCAGAAGGGCTGGCTTTCAGGGCATCCCAAATACCAAAGTCTGGGAATTATCAAGTTCCTTACACGAAGCAATACAGTATTTATGTATAACCAATGCAAACCTTTTATATGTTGTATTTATTCACTTATTTATTGCTCGATTTCCTGCTCGTTTGTTTTGTTGTTTTTTTTTTTTTTGAGGCAAGCTCTCACCATGTAAATCTGGTTGTCCTGGAGCTTTTCATTTATACCAGACTGGCCTCAAACTCACAGGAACCATCTTGTCCTGCCTCTGCTCCTGAATGGAGTGCTGGGATTAAGACATGCACTACAGTTCCATCACTACCACCACCATCACCATCATCATCATCACCACCACCACCATCATCACCATCATCACCACCATCATCACCATCATCACCATCAACACCATCATCACCATCATCATCACCATCATCACCATCATCACCAACACCATCATCATCATCACCATCACCATCATCATCATCACCACCATCATCACCATCATCACCATCA
>NW_004949097.1:1540048-1550395 GCF_000317375.1 Microtus ochrogaster
CACCATCATCATCATCACCACCATCATCACCATCATCACCATCATCACCATCATCACCATCATCACCATCAACACCATCATCATCATCACCATCATCACCACCATCATCATCACCATCATCATCATTATTACTATACCACCTTTCTACCCAGTCCAGGCTAGTCTTAGGATAGTCTTGAATTTCTCCTATTCAAGCTTGCCGCCCCTCAAGTTCTGGGATTACAGATATCTATCAACATGTTTTGTTTTTGTTTTTGCAGATACTTTTTAAAATTATATTTTAAAAATTTTAATTTTTTATTTGTGTGTGTGTGTGTGTGTGTGTGTGTGTGTGTGTGTGTGTGTGTGGGCCATAGGTATGGGTGCCTACAGAGACCAAAAGATCAGATCCTATGATCCTATGAATCTGGAGTTCCAGGCAGTTGTGAAACACTCGTATGTGCTGAGAACCGAACTTGGGTCCTCTGGAAGTGTAGTGAGCACTCTTAACCCTTGAGCCATCTGCCCAGTCTTATATACTTTAAATAATCTCTTAGATAATTTATATAAAATAGAATATAAATCTTATGCGACCCACACTGTTTAGAAATAACGAAAAGAAAAACAAAAGCAAAACCAGGCTTCTATATGTTAGGTACACTCTGCCCTCAATACTTTCCATCTGCAATTGGTTTAATCTGTAGGCCCAGAACCTGTGGATACAGAGGGTTGACTATACTAAAATTATATAGTTGTTGTAGGCCCATATTTCTATATGGTGTGGCTGCCAGACTCTAAAATCATAGACCCAACCTGAGGTGGTCATGTAGCCTTCCAGAGAGGCTGTCTCTGCCCTAACAAAGAATCAGGATGTTGTTTTGCTCCTGTCTTTGTAATTTGGAGGATGCCTGATAGAAACGCTAATTCAGCCTATGTGACAGGTAGCATACAGAGCCCAAAGGTAGTTGTGGACTTGACTAAAAGCCATTCACCTGGTTACCCAGGAGACAGAATGCTGGTGTATTTCCCACTCAGCTTATGTTTTGGTACATAAGGCTGTTTGGAGAATAAACGAGAGGAATTCTTCATGATGTAAACTCAGGACTTCATGAGGGATCACTGAGAATCTCCCTCCTGATAAATCCATGTGAGTTGTGTCTTTAATTTTGCGCCTCCATACAGGTCCTGAGAGGGAAAAGTAGTTTATGTTGGGGCATCGGACCCAGGCAATAGTTCAGCTAGGACAAGTGTTCCCTTTAAATATTTTTTTTTTTACTAAATTAATCTATTTTGTGGGTGGGGCATGCAGGGACATATATGTGGAAGACATAGGTAACTTGGGAGACTCATTTCTTCCCTTGCACTATGTCAGTCCACGAGATCGAGCTCCAATAACCTGACCTCAGAGCAAGCCTGTAAGCTGTTCCTCAGATGCAAGTTTCTGTAGTCTTGGAGGGATTGGGGGACTTCTGCAGGGGAATAGCAGAGGGAGAAGCTTTGCTTGAAGCATAGGCTGGGCTCCCCAACTGAGTTTGTAAAGAGCGCCCCAGGAGTCATGATCTGAAGGATGGGGGATGAATATTCTTAATAAGAGGCAGATCCATGGTTAGGAAGAGAAAATTCATATAATCTGAACCCCAGAAAGCCGGAAAACCTTTGTCTAGTTAAAGGAGGGGCCAAGGGAAGCAGCATTGGTGCCATTCCCATGAAATGTCAACCGTGAACTTTGGCCCAGGGCTTGGGTGTGCCCATGCCTTGTACTCCCTAGAAGGGATTTGTTTAACTGTGCCTTTTAGGGAGACACAGAAGCATCCAGAATTTCTAGCATGTGTGGCAGTCCTTGTCACTGTACCTGCAGCACACAGGTGTGATGGCTCTTGCTCTAGCAATACTCTCGGGAAAGGCTTCTGGGCAGAAGACAATGGGGAGCCCACAGCCAGAGAGGTTTGGGTTCAAATCCCACTTGGTCATGTCCTGCTTTATAACCTGGTACCTACTAGTGTCTCTAATCCTCAGTTTTCTCCTCTCTAAATTTAGAACAGCTGATTTGTCAAAACCTAGAGTCCAGGGTGGTTGTGGGTGCGCATTACCCACTAAGCCAGGCACACCCATTATTGCCATCACCATATAACTATGTGAAATAAAACGGTGGCTACCTCGCTGTTGCGAAAGCCTGGCCTAGGTCACAGGGAAGCTACCATCCCTGTCATAGAACTCTCAGCCTGGGGCAAGTGACTCAGTGGGAGACACCGAAAGCTTAACTGGAATTTGAGGTGGCAAAGGAATAACACTTTAAGGAACTTGGGGTGACTTCTGAGGCAAGAGGTATCTAGGAGAAACAGGAAGAAGGTAGGCAGGACTGACCAAAAAGCAGGTCTGAACAGATGTCAGTCAAGGGTTCCGAGGGGGAATCTCCCTTTCGGAACATACCCTGGAGCTGCTGTCATTTAGGATGAGCCTGGGGGAAGACACTGAGACTTCGGCCCTCTTCCCGCAAGGTCTCTTTCTCCCCAGCTCTTGTCTACCTTGACAGTCAGTACTCAGGTATGTTTGACCCCCACTGTTACACCAAGAGGAGTTTCAGTCATTTAAGACTGGCCTGAGTAAGATCTACAGTGAGTCAGGAAGGCCAGCGTGTGGTAAACAAAGCCTGGAGTCCAGAGCAAGGAGTGGTCGGAGGCAGGTAAGGGTTCACGGAGTGCGGCGGAGAGAGTGAAGGAGAACATTTTGTGTGATGGGAGACCAGGTCCTTCTGCCGATGACATATTTAGTTCGGGGACACGGGTGTCCCTTTCCAGGCGGGCTGCTGATGACTGCACTTTGGTCTTCCTTTCAGCATGAGGGCCATGTCTTCCTGTTGCCATCTGATTGGCTCCCGTGTATAATCTAGACCCTACATCAAGATGTTGACCCAGGCTTCTCTTCACTTCCCATCAGTATAACAAACAGGCTTGCTGGTTCATTGATCATGGAGGCATTTGATTAAATTCTTAGCTTTTAGTCTATTTATAATGTTTATTAGACACTTACTACACTCCAGGTCATGTGTCTGACATGCATCGTCTCATTTTTCCCCCTTACAAGCACTTTATGACACATGGTCTCATATTTGTTTGGCAAAGAAGGAAAAAAACCTTGGTGAGGTTATGTAGCAAGCAGTAGGACCACAATACAAGCTCAGGCATTGCTTCACACCAATCACTGTGTCTTAAACAGTGGCATCAATATCCGTGGTTTCTTAAACATTGACTTCTTTATGTCTATTACAGTGGGATCCTGAAGTATGGGGCTGGGCCAGTTGGGAAGAGCGGAATAGGGAGAGCAATCTATCGACAGGACATTAATGCTACATCAAGACTTTTTTCACCATCCCCTATTATTTCTATAAACATACTTAGAACTGTAGGAAGCACCAGCCACGCTTGGACATTGTTGGTGACTGATGATGATTTGGAGACAAACAAACCATAGCTGTGTTCCAGGAGCTTGCCATCTATGGAAGCACTCCCCTTTTTAGCTCTACCTCCTGAAGAAGAGCAAGGGCACACTGGCCTTTCTCTGGGATAAATATAAAGGCAAGTGCACTCAGAGGCTTTGGGGGCAGCCATCAGGAGACAGCAACCCCCCAAAACAGAGAGCATTTTCCTGTGGAAGCTGATTTCTAGGCTGATAATCGCACGCCAAGCCACGGCCAATGGTACAGCCTCAGAGCAAAGCTGATGGTTTGGAGTCTCAGGCTGGGTACAGAGAGTGTTCTGTATGGCTGCGTGATAAGGCATGAGGAGATGTTGGATTGGTGGAAGTTGGGGCTAGTCATTAAGGCCAGGTTATGAGAAAGTCTTCCATAAATTCTAGATAGCGGCCCATAGCCTGAAAACAATGGAATACCACCAAGTTGCTGTCCACAGAGGCTGGTGTAGCAGCTTTAGAAACCGACTAAGAACAGAGGACAAAGATCAGAATAGGGTTGGGCACATGCCTGCCCTCCTACCCCTTGGGAAGAGGAGGCTGGAGGACTGAGTTCAAGTCCAGCATGGGCTACATAACAAATTACAGGCCAGCCTGTGCTACCTATTGAGGTGAGATCCTAGACTAAAAATAAAACCAAATGAAGAATCAGATTGGGGCCTGCAATGGAGAGGCAGAAGAATAAGCGACTGTAGAGATTCTAGAGGAGCAAGAATCAGGGCTGCGGGCTATTGACGTGGGTAGCAGGATTTCAACACCTAGTTCCTCTCCATTCCAGACTCAGAGATGTGTATGTAATTACCTCGTATTTGAGTTCAGGTTGAGATTTTCATATTGTGGCTGATGCCTGTCGGTTATAATTAATAGAGCAACAAACAATTACAGAGAGCCTCTGTGGCTGGTATAGTACCAGGTTCCAGCTTCCTACGCGTGGTATGGCGTTCCCGTTGTCTGGTGTTGATACTGCTGGTTCCGTCTTTGTAAACAAAGAGTTTGAGACTCAGCAATGTCAAGAACGAATCCAGAGTCTGTCACAGTGGCAAGTCTGGGCTTCAGATCCAGCCCAGCAATTGTAATTGTTTAAGAAAGTCCCAAATTTTTCTTTATTTCACTCACACCCATGCTTTATAACTGTGATGATAATCCGAGTCATTTAGGAAATGCAGTTTTATGCCCTCCAATTCTTGTGATGAATGGGTCAAAGGTTGTGTCGGGCACTGGAACAAAGGCTTTGGAGTTCACACAATAGTTTCTTCTGACTGGGGAGAGGGTTCTGTAGGTAAAGAGCTTTCTGTGGAAGAATTGACTTTGGATCCTTAGCTCCCATGTAAAAAGCCAGTCATGCTGGTACACACTAGTAGTCCTAGCACTGGGGAGGCAAATACAGCAGGACCCCTGGAGCTCTCTGGCCACCACCCTACAGAATCTATGAGCTCCACACTCATTCAGAGGATGTGTCTCAGAAAATATGGTGGAAAACGATAGATTAAGATACCCAGTATTGACTTCTGGCTTCTACAGGTACCCGAACACCTATTGTATATATATAAACACACACACACACACACACACACACACACACACACACACACACACACACTTCCTTCCACATTACCCTCAGCAAGGTTCCAGTGAGATGGGCAAGAGTCGTTGTTCACATATTGGGGTTGAGAGCACCACAGCCTCCACTTGGCCCCACCCTCTTGAACTCATCCTTTGTCATTTTCTTTGGTTCAGTTTGTTTGAAGCCAGGGTTTCACTATGTACCCTTGGCTGGCCTAAAATTTGCTGTGTAGACCAGACTGACTTCGAAGGCCAAGATTTATTTGCTTGTGTCTCTCCTATGTTGGGTTAAAGGCACGTACCACCACACCTGACCTTCATCTTTTGCCTTTTGGTTTGTTTTGTTTCTTCATGGCAGGGTTTCACTATGTAGCTCTGGCTGTCCTGGAACTCACTATGTGTAGTTTAGGCTGGCCTTGAATTTGCAGAGATCCTTCTGCCTCTGCCTCCTGAGTTCTGAATTAGAAGTGTACAACACTCTGGCATCCTTTGTCATTTTAATTGTCTCTTATTGATCCTACATTCAGGTGGCAAATGGCACCACATGACAGTATTTAGTGAGGAGACTCTAGGGACAAGTCACTTGACCTCCTTGTTATTTGTGCTTTGATGCCCAGCCCAACCCATTCAGGAAACGGCGAGAACCAACTGTGGTGTTCAAATATGCCTGACTCTGCCCCTGGGGAGCTTGTGGTAGAAAAAGGAAGGTGAGAAGGTGTGGTGGGCACAGGCATGGCATCCTGGTTCATTGAGAGGATGACTCACCCAGCAATGGTAGGGTGGGGAGAGGGCGAAGGCTCCACGGAGGAGGTGACTTTTGAGCTGGCTCTGGAGGCATTGCTTCCGGAGAGATGCCAGGGACAAAAGCACTCATTGTATCACGGTTAGCCCTGGCTCCGCAGCCCTGTCTTAAGAACTTTACAAATATTATTTATCTGCTCCTCCCAGTAATAATGCGTGAGGTGTCAGCTAGTATTATCCTCAGTTTATAGATGAGGAAATGAAGGCTTGGAGAGGATTTCTGCCCAAGTGATACGATTCCAGCTCATTTTCCAGACAGCCACACAGAACTTGAGCAAAGTCTCAGAGACGGGGAGATGCCTGGTTCATTCATGGTGAAAGGTGGACGAAGGGAAGCAGGAAGGCTAAGGTGTCCAAGGTCCATGGACCAGGGTGCGATGTGATTTCCATGGTCTGGTTTGCTCAGCGTAACTAGATAGTAGCCGTGTGGTTTGATTAGATGTATTTCACACAGCTCCTGCGTGACGAAACCGTAGAAGGCACAGACATCAATGTCCACAGGGTGCCAGGCTCAGAGAGCTCATGAAGGATGTAGGTCAGCTGGGAAGAAGGATCTCTCCTTGCCAAAGGTGACAAGCTACTGAACTCCCTAACCGTCTGGGTCATCACTGCTCTGTGACAATGAAACCCCTTATCTGCTGGTCTCTCTAATTGAAACAACTTAATTAAGATACAATTATGTATTTCCCTCTTTTCTCTTACTCTCCTATTGTTGGTGACCATGCCACTTTGGTGTGGGGATTTAGAACTATTAGTAAAGAATACAAAGATGCGTGTGAAAATAATAATACAGAAACCACAGAACAATACTGGGAGGGCATCCCAGTGAATACTGAAATTGCTAACATCTATTTTTTTCATATGATTTTATACCCAATTCAAAGGGAGGGGGAGACGGTAACAAAAGGCTTCATGAACATGATACAAAGGACAACTCCAACAGTGAATTGCTTTAACACTCTGAGACATCAAGTCATTATCATTCTGTTGTTTAGGCGGTGAAGCCACACTAGACTTGAAGTCAGCCACTGCCCAGTAACCTCATTTTACAAAAGAAGGAGCAGAAGTTTGTTTGTTTATCCTGACCATCTGTCAGGACGAGAATAGGCTCACTTTTTTGGGCCTCCACACCCCATGTTTGCCCTCCTTCAACCGAACTTCACAGTCTCCTCTTCTTTAATTATTGCTTTTACACACGCACACACATACACAAGTGAATAAACATGTAAATACAAGGTGCCGAGTCTGTCCAGTTTTGCTTGTGTCAGATGTTTCTAGTGCTGCTCACTTGGTATTAGCTAACCAGTTGCAGTTTATCCCTGGGAAGACTAATTCTCCCTCTCTCAAATTGTTAATTGCTTGCTCTTCTGCTAGAGGCCAAGCCCTGTGAGAGCTCCCTCATCTGCACTGGAATCCCAAACTGGAATCGGAACTGGTTCATGTCTTGTTTAGGCAGCCATGCTACTGCGGCTTCTTGGATGAAGCTTCCGTGACATAGCTAGAAGGCGCAGTCTCGCTGCCTGGTCCCCTTCCTTCTCTCCTCTGTGATAGTCCTTGGCCTTAGGTACAGAAGATGTGCTTGGATGTATCCCTTGAGGGATGGGTTCCCCACGATCAGTTCTCAGCACTTTAACTTCTCAGCCTTCTGTAATTCTCCTTCTGTTACACAAGAACATTCCTTGAAGAACAGTGACAATGCAGTAAGCTGTTCTTATCACACTGGGTGGGGGCACGGGATTTGATTTCTCTAAATTTTGAAAACGTTTTAGAAGCCCCAAATTTAAAGCTTCCTGATCTGAGCATATAAGACAGAGTTGGGGCTCTAGCTCAGTGTATAGCTCTAAGATAGTGTCTGTTTAATATGTGTTAAGTCCTGGGTTCAGGACTTCATTATATATTCATCAAGACCAATTCTAATTCTTTTTTTTTTTTTTGAGACAGGGTTTCTATGAGTAACTCTGGCTGTCCTGGAACTCACTCTGTAGATCAGTTTGGCCTCAAACTCCCAGAGATCCTCCTATCTCTGCCTCCCAAGTGCTGGGATTAAAGGTGTGCGACACCACCGCCTGGCTCAGTAATAATTCTTAAAAGTAAGAGACAAATTGTAAATGTTTATTTTTTAGAAGATTCTCAGGATGTAACAGAGGGTACTAGTCAGCAAGTTATGGTAGGGAGCATGGGTTTAGATAAATGGATCTTGGGGACAAAGAAACCAGTGTTTGGGGCTCACCGTTAATAGTGTATATAATGAAAGCTGAACCAGGACCGCAGAGGAATGGTCCTGCCTGAGATACATCTTAAATAAATTAATAATTTGGTGAATTTGGACATGGAAGGTGTCAGGCTGACAGCATAGGTGATGGAACTGTCAACTCATTTAATTTTTGGGCGATTACTTATTGAATATCAATATATCCAAGTCATTAGCTGCTGAGAAAGAACACAGAATAAGACTCAGAACCTTGCTGGAAAGGAACCGAGTGCTAGGGAGGAGGCCTTCTGGGAGCCAGCAGAGAGATGTGGGGACAGGTAGGGAGAGCATTGGCCTTATCTTGGGGAGCATGAGGTTAGGAAGGCATGCTGATAACACAGCCAAGTGTGGATGTGAGAGAAAGGTCCTGAGGGGTTTGTGTGAGAGAAAGGTGCTTAGGGGTTTTGGATGCTCGGAACCGGTCCTTCATTCCAGACCAGGCAGCGCTGCTACCTGGCACCCCCTGAGACGCTTCAGTTCCGTGCCATTTGAAAGTCCAATAGGCTTGCTCACTCCTAGCTGGTCACGTTTTCCTTTTGTCCTCATCAAAACTATCCATTGGCAAACCTACGGGTGGATGAGCGTCTAGAAGACGCTGCACGGCTGTTGATGATGCTACTGCCATAACGAGTGATCTGCCTTCATTCAGGTATTGTTTGTTATTCTATGGTGGATTAATTATGAAAGAAGCACTCTGTGCCATCAATCACTCTACTTCGCGAGTACTGCCACATATTCTCTTTTCAAATACAGGTAAAATGTGGCTTTGCTTGGCGCCTACCAACCTAGGACACTGCTCTGGGCACCTGGGCTGCATCTAGGCATAAGGACACTTCCGCCCTCAGGCGGCCTTATTTCCCCTGCAGCCTCAAGGACCTAGCCTTTTTGAGCTGTCTGTTTGGGAATGTACACACATTCTGTTCCCAGGAAAATATGTTCTTCTGTCCTCTCTGAAGCTGGGCTGTGGCTCTCTCCATCTTGGAAATGCTCCATTCCATTTTTGGCACGATTGCCCTTAGCATGGCAGGCTCTCAGCAGTGGGCACCCCACTGTCCCGCGGAGAACTGCAAGCGGTGTGTCCAGGTTCAAGAGAGTAATCGGAAAACAGGGTGCTCTCTTTCGAGAAGCCGCGTTAACTCTTCTCAGGAAGCATTGCCATTCGCCACATGGCTGAGGGGAGAACGGGGAACCAAGAGGCTGCTAAGGGGGGTCATTTGGGTGGGGTGAGTTTCTCATTCAGAGAAAAAGGGTGCAGAGATCTCTCGGGGTCGTAGACCACCGTGTAAGGATCTTGGAAGCTCTGGCTTGGATGTCACCCAGCTGGCGAAGTTCAAAGCCACCCCACATTCCTGGAAGTCTTCCACGTATGTGGGTCGCCCTGGGTCTATAGCAGATCCTTCATAGCTACTAATGAGCTACAAATGACAGCATTGTGAAGGAAAGAGAACAGTTATAGAAGAAAAAAAAAAGAGTTAAAAGCATTAAAGAGAGGCAGGCATGCTTTCTGCTAATTTTGTGGCCTTGATAAATAGTCTTGTCTCAACTTTAACCTCCCAATAATGTTCAAAAAAGAATAAAAAAAAAAGAAGGGCCCGGGAGGGCTATGAGGGTAAGAGCGAGTGCTGCCTGCCTACAAGGAACTGCATTCAGATGCAGCATGCACATACCGAGCTGGCTGTGGCTGTGATTTCCTGTAAGGACAGCACCATGCATGGCAGAGATGGAGGATTTCAGCGACTTGCTGGCTGCCACCCTAGTTTTGAGTTCACTGAGGTACCCTGTCTCCAGGGAGTAAGGCACAGTGGATAGACTGGAGGACACTTGGTGTCTTTCTCTGGCCTCCACGAGCATGCACTTGGGCAAGCCGCAGACCCACACATCCACGTAACCACGTGATCATACACCTCAATGGCCACCCGCCCAGACGCACAAGGGAAGAGGAAAAGCTGGGAGTGCTTTTCAATCCCCGTAATCTCAGCACTGGAGAGGTTCAAGCGGAAGGATTGCTATGAGTTTGAGGCAAGCCTGGGCTGCTGAGTGAGTTCCAGACCAGCCTGGGCCTCCAAATAACAAGCACAGTAGTAATAAAAACCTAGCAAACAAATAAATGTAACTGAAAGGCTGACTTATATGGAAGTGTGTCATTGTCCATTATGCAGACATGTTGTCTTATGTTGTTATTTTTGTTACAACTTTATTTATTTTAATTAGAATATATTTCTATTATTATTTTTCTTTCTTTACCTCCAAATTCTCTGATATCCTCCTCCTACTTTCTCTCAAAT
>NW_004949097.1:1550495-1565032 GCF_000317375.1 Microtus ochrogaster
ATATATATATATATGCATAAACATACAAATACAACCTATGGAGTCCATTCATTGTTGCTTGTGTGTATATTATTTCAGGGCTGACCTCACCTAGAACCCACACTAACCTGGACTTGAGTCTTTAGGGCTGTCCCTGCAAAGGGCAAAGTCAAGAGCTGAAGCCCAATGAAGCACACCCAGCCCCACCCACCGCAGCCCAGCCCCCAGGCACTCCAAGCCGAGGAATCTGTGCAGCTGTCATCTCGCCACCAAATGAATATGGACCTTCCATTTTATTGCTTCTGAGCTAGGGCCAGAAATTCCTTGGCAAGGATTGGATTAGCACAGGCTTGGTTGTTTGACTTCACCCACCCAGGTTGCCTGCTCTAGCAGGATTCCAGGACCTGTACACTCAGTGGGGACAAATGGCCAGCACACGGACTGCTGCCCTTGTGAGTCTGATGTGGAGTCGATGAGGGCCATATCCTGAGCCAAGGGAATTAAGATAAAATGACGCTGTCAGTGTAGAATGTAGAGAAATCGGTGTGCTCAACTTGATAGCAGGTGTATGAAGAGGGGAGCTGGCCATCCCGCTTAGCATTGTATTCCTGGGAGAAAGATCAGGGTTTGAACTGTCAAACATTCATGAGACTCAAAAGAGGCCGGGGAAGCCAGAGAAAGCTAGTTTTCACCCATTCATCCATGCCTGCCATGATTTTGCAGGATCGGAAAAGGTAGGGGCGCTGCGGATCATGAGGGGTGCCCCCTTGAAGAAGCTGAGATCTTAAATGCACGGAGCATTGCTTAAATCAGTTCTCTCAGCTTATACACTACTCCGTGATGACGTTAGCACCCTCCGGCAGCTCAGTGAATGAGAAACACAGACTTTGCACAAGATGTCAGATGTCATTGTGTGTATGGCTGTGCTGTGTCCAGGGAGCTTCGCTAAGGTATTGCTCCTGGTGTCCATTGCCCACGGATACAGGATTGGTTGTTTGAATTCTGATCCCCCTTCCTCTACCTGGCCATCGCTGAGAGCACAAGCATGTACTGCCGTGTCCAGTTTTTATGTGAGGATCGCATCCAGGGCCCTGTTTATGCTCGGTGACCACTCTACCAATGAAATTACACCCCCGTCCGTCAATGGGAATTATCTAATCTCTTTATTTTGTAGAATACTAGGTAGCTGTTACAAACAATGACTGAGCCTACACTCATTGGAATGCTCAGGGGCTTTGCTAGAGGGATAGTGGAGGCCTTTTGTTGTGCAAAACAGTTGATGTCAGCGCAACATGCAGATCATCTTGAGTAAACCATATATATGTGCACATGTATAAGAAAGAATTCTTGTAATAGTTAACAGAACTGAGGTAAATTGTTTACTTTAGTGTGTGTGTTTAGTGTTGGCAATTGAATCTGGGTTTGTCATTCTGGGTGAGTGCTCTGAGTTAAATCTCTTCTCCGGCACACACACACACTAATAATGTTCTTAAACATATGAGTATTTTGCCTGCTTGTATGTAGTACGTGTACTGTGTACATGCAGTGCCTGTAGAGATCAGGAGTGGGTACTGAATTCCCTGGACTTGGAGTTACAGCATCTCATAGGTGTTGGGAACTGAACCATGATCCTCTGCAAAAGCAACAAGTACTCTTAACTGCTGAGCTATCTCTCTGGCCTCTGTCTGAACTCGTTTATATACATTTAAATCTATTCATTATTGGGAGTTTGTTCAAAGATTGTATGCCATTTTAATTGCCTTTATTAATATATTCAGAAACGTTGTTTTGGCTGGAACTACCAGGTGGTCCTTCACATGAGCCTATTTCTGAGGACCCCATGTCCTCCCACAGAGACGCTTGTCGTCCGTCCGTGTGCCCTGTTCGCAGTGGCTAGGGAGTGGAATCAAGCGCGCGACTCCCACCAGCTGGAGGATGGATGGTGAAGACGTGGCACAAGCGCACATGGAATTTTATTCAGCACCAAAGACAAATGTAAACAAATGTAATTTGCAGGATGCTGGATGGAACGGAAAGTATGACACTAAGTGAAGTCATCCGCGTGCAGAGGCCAGGGCCGTGTGTTTCCTCTCATCTGCAGAATTAACTTCGGGTGTATATATTTGTGTGTTTAATTTGATACGCAGATCCCAGGAAGCTAGAAAGGGTGTGTAAAGGTGGGAGGGGAAGTGGTCTTTAGAGGTGAGGGCATGCTAGAACACACATGATATGAAACTAGAGAGGGGAGAATAATGGGGTTTAAAGATGAAAGTAGAGGCCAAGGTTACAGGGGAGAGGAGGGGTTGGGAGTGTGTTATCCCAAACTAAGGATGTATGAAAAACCTTTATAGGAAACCACTACTTTGTAAGCTAGTTAAAATATATATAATTTAAATATCTTTGGAAGGAGCTTCAACAAAATCTTCCATACCCTGCATGGATGGCCAAGGCTCCCCCTAGAAGACTCAGGTCATTAAATGAAGGCCAGGTGTGGGGTTTCTCCCTGTGTGTTATGGGTTAGAAAGGCCCCAGAGATCCCAAGCTCAGCATAGACCTGTCATTGTTCTTGGTTGTCCATTAGACCCAGTTGGCAAAACCCTGCCACTAAACTCTGTGTAGAAGGACATGGAGAAACCAAGGTGGAACTGACCTGGAAGCTTCCCTGGTGACCATTTCCCATAGTACTGGCAGGGGCTCTGCAGGCCCTTGGGGACGGGGCTTCCATGACATTGCCCATCATGCTGCAATACCAACCTGCCAGTCAAGATGTGCCTACTGGTGAAACACTATGTGACAGTTAGAGGGGCCACTAGCAGGCCTGCTGCACAGGGGGACTTCATGCCTATCAATAACCCTGGCTAGAGAGGTCATAGGCTCTTGGTGTGTGGGGGAACCTACTACAGTTGTCTTGCTAAATGGACATGTTACCAGACGATTTCCTACATATGTATGTTTGTGCACATAGATCAGCACTTCCCTCTGTCTCCCCCGTATGTTTCTCTGCAGTGGTCAGCAGTTAAGGCAGAGACTCAGAGCTGGTCAAATTTCTGAGAAGAGGTGTCTATTGTCCTCTATGGGACATCTGTGTCAACTCCTGCCTGCTCCCAAGGCTCAGAGACCCTCATGGAAGAGAGGGTGGAAAGAATCTAAGAACCAGAGAATCGGGAGAGTGACCTGAAATGCTGTCTTCTGGTCTTGACATGGCTGTTGCTCTCACAAGCTCTCTATAGCCATAGCTACCTGCGCAAGACAAAAAACAGAACTAGTCCACATTCCAACAGGCAGCACTGATTGGATTTGGGGTTATTAATCATCAGAATAAAAGAGAGGACATGAAATTGGGCAGGGAGACATGTTGGGGATTCCTGGGGGGAGTAGATGGGGAAGTTTGGGAGTACATATGTGTTAGGAATATTTCCTAAGCGAGCTCTCCGATGATGCAAAAATTCCCAGTCAAGCCAAATCAAAACAAGCCAAATTAAGAAATATTCCAGGTTTAATGGGAGATCTGCACTCTTGGGTGGCCCCGAGGGGGAAATGGGAAGCCTCAGAAAAGCGACCCCCAGGAGGGAGAAAGGGAGACCACGTGTTCTTCTTTTGGGGGTTCACTTAAGGTACCCTGAGGAGTGGTCCTGACCCCACCCCCAGAGAGGGCTCAGGACCTGGCTTCTGGGATTTGAAGTCCAGACCAGGCCTGGGGGCTGGGACCTATACTCCCAACCTAACATTCCAGACTCTTTGGCTATAGGGGTGACAGAAAACTGGAATGGTAATTGTGACAAACACTTAGGCTCTCTTGGGAACAAAGGGTGTAGACTCAAATCTGGTACTTCCTGTGGGCATGGGGTGGCGTGGGGAAGGGGAGAGCCAGGTGTCCACGTTTAGCGAGAGGTGTGGCTGGAAAAGCATCCCATGAACTGTCATCCTGGAGAAGGCAGGCATCTGTTCCTTGAGGGAGATGAGAAGGCAGGTGTCTGGGAAAAAAAGTGGTTATTGATAAAGGTGAGTGTGCCAGAATGAGGAGCAGGTAGGCCCTTCATTGCGGCATCCTGGAAAACCAGAGGGTGGAAGGTCCTATCTGCTGGACAGACCAAGTGTCTTGAGTTGGTGCCCACGTGAGCCTGGAGAGATGGTACCAGCATGGGTGTCCCAAGAGTTTGGCAGCCGAGGGGGTGGTGAGAATTACCGTGTGAGGTCCTGTCCTTAAGAGGGATAGGTAGGGTAGGTACCCCCATAAAGCAACTCAAAAGGGCTCAGGCCCATAGGGGAACATGGAGTAGCCCTGAGGCGAGGGCCAAGACAACCTGAATTTAGTGGAGAGCTTGTTTAGTTTGACGAGTCCCATTGTCCAGGAGATGTTGAGAGCTTCTGACACGAGCTCCATGACTCTGAGCTACCGCATCTGCTGTTTCCCTGGAGATTGGAAACACTTCTATCCATCCTGTAAAAGCATCCATGAGTGTTAAGAGACAATGAAGTTTTTTGAGTAGGCATATGGGTGAAATTAACCTGTCAATCTTTGTCCTGTTGGTATCCACGAAGCTGGTGTATGTGGAGAGCTCCTTGTGGGTTGGCCTGGGCACAGGTCTGGCAGGATGAGTGAACCTGTAAAATAGAATCTTGGAGATGGGCAGGGTTAAAAGGGGCTCCAAGAAGTGGAACAAAGCTTTGGGGAAGCGGCTAAGGATATCTCCACCCAGGAAATGTGCTGAGCAAGCCGGTATTGCTAAGAAAGAATGAGAGAAAAATTGTCCTACAAGAATGTAGGACAATGGCAGTTTTAAGTGGGAAGGAACAGGTCCCGTCTATCCCTATAACTGAAATTGGTGAGGGAAACTTAAGGCCCCAGTGAAAATAAAAGTAATGGACTTACCTGCCACTTGTAGCATGACCCTAGGCTAGGAGAGGGTTACGGGATATACCACGTTTGGGCAGCATCAATCTTCTGCAAGGCTGAGACGTTTGAAGGTTGTCACAGTCTCACTTGCCGATGGTGAAGAGGCCGGATCTCCATGGCTTGGCATAGAGGACAAGCCCGCACAAGGGCATTGTGATTGCAATTCATACATTGTTTACATGTATAAAATTATTAAAAATAAAAATACTCAAGTTTTTAAACAAGTTATTTTATAGTAAGTATATTTATATACTTGTTTAGCAAGTTTTTTTTAGCAAACAATCCTCTATTATTAATACAGTAGGCAGAGAGAATGGAGAATAAATAAATGAAGAAATCTGGGAAGAAAAGAACAAGGAGGAGGATTTCAGGGCCAGCCATCCAGCCACCTAGCTACACAGCAGGCCACAGAGTAAGAAGGAAAGAGAGATATGCAGAAATAGAGAAAGGTAAAGACCCAGAGGTGAAAAGATAGACAAGATAATTTAGGTTAAGAAAATCTGGCTACTTACAAACCAAACTAAGCCTAGGCATTTATAAGAAAGAAGAAGCCTCTGTGTGATTTATCTGGGAGCTGGATGGCAGGTCCCCCAAATAGCAAAGAGCAAAAAACAACAAGCCAGGTGTTTAGTACAGGGTTTAGATTAAGACAACTCCAGACTTTCCTGATAAAACCTCTCTTTGAGAGTTAAGGGAGCCGGGGCTGAAGAGATGGCTCAGCAGCTAAGAGTACCTATTCTTTCAGAGAATTGCGTTTGGGTCCTATTACCCAGATTGGGTGGCTCATAGCCACCTGTAACTAGCCACAGGGGATAGATCCAACCTGCACTCTTGTGCACATGCCCACACAGTGACACACACACACACACACACACACACACACACACACACACACACACACACAATATAAAAAAGAGTAAAAATTTGGAATAAGAGAATAGTTGATCTGAGTCTCTGTGGACAGGATCACTCTTCAAGTCATCCCAGAGAGGAGGCGTTGAGAACTGAGAAACCCCCAGCTCTAAGACAACCGGCATAGCCATAGGCTAACACCGCTAGACAGAAATTGTCATTGGAAAGACAACTACTAATCTCGGCATCAGATAGCACTGTGATTTGTCTGAAGATACAATGTTGATGGGCAACAAATCCCCTGAACATATATAGGTGGCGGCGGGATCAGTGTCCTCTATAAGAGGAGATGTGTGTGTGTTCATCAGTGTTGTTCCTGCCCTCCCCAGGGAAGGATGGCTCTGCAGCTGGCGGTCATCAGCTACAGAGACACTTTTATTCTATGCAGAGTTCTTTCTGTTTTGAGACAGGGTTTCTCTGTGTATCTCTGACTGTCCTGGAACTAGCTTTGTAGACCAGGCTGACTTCGAACTCACAGAGATTTGCCTCCCTCTGCCTCCCTGAGTGTTGGGATTAAAGGCGTGCGCCACCACTTCCCGGCCTATCCAATGCTCTTAACTGCTGAGCCATCTTTCTAGCCCCATGAACTTTCTTTTTGTTGTTGCCTGAGAATTTTTTTTCTCTCACTCCGGGTACAGAGTTATGTAAAATAGTTACACAAATCAAACAGTTACTGTTAATAAAGCATAGATAAATATATTTTAGAACAAGTCTGTTGTTATACATTTAACTTCATTATTTACTCAAGAAGAAAGCAAATTTACCATGTTAGTGAGGTATATATGTTTAAAGGATTAAATCTTGCCTGGGTATTTGATATTGCAGAACAAAGAACACTTTCAACATTTTTTATGGATGGTAGATATTTTGATTATGTAATTACCAATACCAAAAATGTCAAGTCACATAAAAAACATCATTCAAAATGGCAGAAGGATGTTTCAGAAATTGTTGGAAATTCTATTGAAATTTTACTTAATAGTTTGCTTTTGAAATCCAAGTCAGCAGGTGAACCAATTTTTAAAATTTGTTTATAGGGTCTGAAGACATGGCTAGGAACTCTTGTTACTCTTGCAGAGGACCCACATTTGATGCCCAGTACTCACAACCATCAATAGCTCCAGTTTCAGGCGATCCAACACCCTCTTCTGACCTTCCCAGACACCAGGTGAGCATATGGTGCACATTCTACACACCATCAAAACACTCATACATGTAAAAATTTTAAGTTGTTTTATATTTGTGTGTATGTGTATGCACAAACATCATGGGCATTTTCCTGTCATATTTTTAGAACTGGACCAATTATGCTGTCGCTTAACCACAATGAATATCCCATTGCTCATTGAGGCTGCATAATGCTTTGACTCTCTCCTTGGTCTTGTTTGTCTTCCCTATGCAGAACATCCTGTCTCTGGGGTGTTAGCTAGTCTTAAAGACCCCACATGGAGCATGGACCTTTGTGCTTTGAAGACTGTGCGATCCTGATGGGGAGTACATGTTTCGATCTCTAGACTGGACGGCTTGTCTTTGGGTCCTCTTCCATGGCGATTTTCTTCAGACAACTTTGAAAGCACACAGGAGGTCCCAACTCCTTCCCCCGCAGTGGTGGGATCTCAGCTAGAGAGGTGCTGCGACCGTTTTCTAAGTTTTCGAAACAAATCTTGAAGGAGAGCGGGAGATTCACTTGCTTGGCTATGAGAGGCACGCAGTTGCATGTGCTAGATTTTAGTCAAACACCCTCTAAGCAAACGACATCTGCCCATTGCGTGGGCTGACCGTTGTAAGCAAAGCAGGGATGGTCTCTTCCTTAATACAACTATCCAGTCCATGAAGCCGTAGGAAGGATGCTTTTATGATAGGAGAAGTAAAGTACAAAATTAACCCTACTTAGTCAAGATCCCTTTAGTATACACCTTCCAATACCGCAACTGACAGGAGCTGTAAAAAAAGACCAAATATTTTTGCCCTTTAATTTTGCTTTTATATTTTATTTTGCTTCTTATTTGTATGTTTGCTGTTCTTTTCTGGTTATCAAACCATATCCCTAGGGGATACACTCCAAAAGAGGACATGTTCTTTGAGCCATTTGGGCCATATACATTATGTGTCCCCATTACCTGAAGAAACTTGTCATTGTGATTGGTATCAATATGATAACCGGCCTGTGTCACCAGGTTGGACTTTTGTCTTGTGAGGTCAGATGTCTTTGTCTTGCCAGCCTCCTGAAACAGCAAGTACCTCTTCCTTAGCAAGTGGTTCAAGCCTGTCCTCTGTGCAGAGCTGGAGGCTTCAAGCCCACATACTTGGAGCCCTCTTGGAATTTCATCCGTATCATCTTTCCAGAATAGTTTCAGCACAAATTATCAGAGAGCCATGACATGAGGGGATTCTTAGAGACATCTCATTTTATGAGACTGTATTAAAATTACATTTCCAGAGAGGAGCTTAGGAAAGCAAACAGGAAGAGCAGAGAGAAAAAAAACGCCCCAGGGAAGAACAAAGAAGGCCCAACAGGAAGAAGTGAAAGGAAGCCAGAGGGAGGAAGGGGGAATTGTTGCTAAATCCTCACTTTTCAAAGAGGGATAGCAAGGAACCACGGTTCAACTTTGGGGAAAACTGCATCACTATATGGGCTTTTTGCAGCCTGTTTTGTTTGAAACAGTGTTTGCTAATATTAACAATGGTGTTCCCTGAACAGCTTTCCCTGACCACCTTTGGGGGATTGTGTAGGATTCCTAGCAGATGGATTCGCATAGAATTCAAGCCTTCATTAGTTCCCTTTCCTGTGGGCTGTGGGGAGCCAGATCCCGAGCAACTGACTGCTCCCTCTTTCAGACACCAGAAGCTCCCAATTTAAGCATTCATTAAAAGTGTTTACACCAGCACAGGCTTGAAAATCTGCCCTCAAGGGCGTGGTGCCAGGAGATTCTTACTGATGCAGAAAGAGGGGACATGTCCCAGTGCCAGCCTAACTGCCTCACTGGGCAGGAGGGCACATTCCTTCCCGAGAATATAGTAGGCCTTTACTGAGGTCCGGTGAAATTGTGCCTGGCTCTTTGCCTGTGTGGTAATGAACATCCTTAATCCACTTTCCTAGTGAGGGAAACGGCAGCAGAGCAGAGCAAAGTAGATTACTCTGGTTTGCTTGAAATAACCGTTAAACGCTAGAGAGTCCTGTTCCCCAGCCCTGTGTGGAGCTTCATTGTCCAAAGCCACAACTATGCACATGTGGTCGCTGCAAGAGCCAGCTGCTATGGTTTTTTATTTTTTATTTTATTTTTTATTTATTTTTTTTTGTGACGGGGTCTTTTGTTGCCCAAGTGGCTTCCAATTTACTATGACTTTCTGTTATTCCCGCCTCCACCTCCCAAGTGCTAGGATTATAGATAAGCATCTCCTTGCCCAGTTTTATTTGGTGTTGGGAATCGAACCCAGGGCTTCACGTACACTAGACAATCACTCGACCAAACTGAGCCACACATTCTCAGCCCAGTGACACTTTTTTTTTTGCGGGGGGGTGGGGGTGGGATAAAGTCTCCCTATATAGCCCCGGTTGTTTTGAAATTGTCTGTATAGACCAGGTTGGCCTACAGCGATCTGCTTGTCTTTGCCTCTAGAATGTTGGAATTAAAGACGTGCATCACGACACTGGGCCTCAGTCACGATGTTTTCATACACCCAGAGGCTCGATTACTGGCGCCCGCAGTCAAAACAGATTGGATTCTTCCCTAGATTTGAAATTATTTTATAAACCAGGTCAGTGATGCCCAAGGGCTAACTATGAGATGTTAAGATTCCTAGGTAACATTTATTTTTAAACAATAGCAACACAAACCTTTGCCTTCATATGGGTCTCTCTCTGTTGTTGTGTGTATGTAACACACTTAACATTTTTCTCTGAACCTAAACATCTCCAAGTGCACAGGACAGTGAGATTTATTAGGTCTGTTTGGAAAGTCACAGCGGCTGCTTCCACTGGCTGCCTTGTAGGAGGCAGATTTCTGGGTCCCCTCCACTGCCAGGTAGAAGAAGAAAAACTAGAACCTCCTTCCACGCACAGGCCCCAGATTTCTCTTTTTACAAATGCAGCCAGCTCACATTCTCCAGAGTCCCAGGACTTGACTCCTGGAAGCCAGCTTTACACTCTGCTGAGGGAAGAGAGAGCCTCAAGCTGGCAGAGCATGATGTTAGGGGTGCATATACTGACAGCTCACAGGTTTCCAACCCCATCGGTCTCTTCTCCCTCCCCAGAGGGTTGCACCGTGCAGCTCCCAGGGGCCCCAGCCCACTGCTGGGAGTGGCTCATCCCAGACATATATTATTATTATTATTATTGTTATTATTAAACGAGTGATGGTAGAGGTGGGAGGGGGAAACATGAGAAACTGATGTCATCTTCGTCACATCATCAGTTTTTAATGAAAAAAATCTAGACAGTTTTACCTTCATAGGGGTAGGATTCCATTCTCAGGGACTTGTGAAGAGCAAAGTATCCAATCAGTGTGTGTGTTTTCCTCAATCATCTTAAATAACTTAAAAAATTCTCTTTTCTATAAGATTTAGAGAAATACAGACATATAACCAAGCACCACCGAACTTTCCTTACATAGCTTTTACCACCTGACTTTTTTTTAAATTTATTTATTTATTAAAGATTTCTGTCTCTTCCCTGCTGCCGCCTCCCATTTCCCTTCCCCTCCCCCAATCAAGTCCCCCTCCCTCGTCAGCCCAAAGAGCAATCAGGGTTCCCTGCCCTGTGGGAGGTCCAAGGACCACCCACCTCCATCCAGGTCTAGTAAGGTGAGCATCCAAACTGCCTAGGCTCCCACAAAGCCAGTATGTGCAGTGGGATCAAAAATCCATTGCCATTGTTCTTGAGTTCTCATTGTCCTCATTGTCCACTATGTTCAGTGAGTCCGGTTTTATCCCAGACTTTTTCAGACCCAGGCCAGCTGGCCTTGGTGAGTTCCCAATAGAACATCCCCATTGTCTCAGTGTGTGGGTGTACCCCTCGCGGTCCTGAGTTCCTTGCTCGTGCTCTCTCTCCTTCTGCTCCTGATTTGGACCTTGAGATTTCTGTCCGGTGCTCCAATGTGGGTCTCTGTCTCTGTCTCCTTTCATCGCCTGATGAAGGTTAATATTCAGGGGGATGCCTATATGTTTTTCTTTGGGTTCTCCTTCTTATTTAGCTTCTCTAGGATCACAAATTATAGGCTCAATGTCCTTTATTTATGGCTAGAAACCAAACATGAGTGAGTACATCCCATATTCCTCTTTTTGGGTCTGGCTTACCTCACTCAGGATAGTGTTTTCTATTTCAATTCATTTGCATGCAAAATTCAAGAAGTCCTTGTTTTTTACTGCTGAGTAGTACTCTAATATGTATATATTCCATACTTTCTTCATCCATTCTTCCATTGAAGGGCATCTAGGTTGTTTCCAGGTTCTGGCTATTACAAACAATGCTGCTATGAACATAGTAGAGCATATACTTTTGTTGTATGATAAGGCCTCTTTTGGGTATATTCCCAAGAGTGGTATTGCTGGGTCCAGGGGTAGGTTGATCCCGAATTTTCTGAGAAACCACCACACTGCTTTCCAGAGTGGTTGCACAAGTTTGCATTCCCACCAGCAATGGATGAGTGTACCCTTTCTCCACACCCTCTCCAGCAAAGGCTATCCTTGGTGTTTTTGATTTTAGCCATTCTGACAGGTGTAAGATGGTATCTTAAAGTTGTCTTGATTTGCATTTCCCTGATCACTAAGGAAGTTGAGCATGACCTTAAGTGTCTTTTGGCCATTTGAACTTCTGTTGAGAGTTCTCTGTTCAGCTCAGTGCCCCATTTTATAATTGGGTTGGTTAGCCTTTTACGGTCTAGTTTCTTGAGTTCTTTATATATTTTGGAGATCAGACCTTTGTCAGTTGCGGGGTTGGTGAAGATCTTCTCCCAGTCAGTGGGTTGCCTTTCTGTTTTAGTGACAGTGTCCTTTGCTTTACAGAAGCTTCTCAGTCTCAGGAGGTCCCATTTATTCAATGAGGCCCTTAATGTCTGTGCTGCTGGGGTTATATGTAGGAAGTGATCTCCTGTGCCCACGTGTCGTAGAGTACTTCCCACTTTCTCTTCTATCAGGTTCAATGTGTTCGGACTGATGTTGAGGTCTTTAATCCACTTGCACTTGAGTTTTGTGCATGGTAGCACCTGACTTTATCAGCATTCTCTTGGCTGCCTGCTGCCCATCCCTCTCGACTTTCTTTGGAACTTAAGTTCCAAGAGGGTGGGAATGCAGTCCACTCCTGTAACCCAGTTCTTAGTAGGGCCCCGGAAAGGCTGTTGCATAGTAAATACTGGTTGGATAAATGAATGAGTACCAAGAGGCATGCGTTGGATTGGAAGATGTCAGGATTGGGAGAGAACAGCATCAACAGAGTTCCTGGGGGCTGGCAGCTACAGCGACTTCCTATACCTTCTCTGAGAATTCTCCTTTCTTATTTAGGTTCGTCTTTGGGAAATGATCATTGTAGCTAATATTGAATGACCACTGTGTACAACTTCATAGGTTCTATATCAGTCATTCATTTATCCAGGGTCTCCTGTATCCCAGGCCAGCCTCAAAGTCACTTTGAACTTGTGGCTCCCCTTTTGCTACCAACCAACAGCTGGCATTTTAGGTATCACCTTGTCTACGTGTATTTATTTTTATTTTAGCTTCTCTCTCTCTCTTCCGAGATAGTCTCAGTAGCCCAAATTGGCCTTGAACTTATAATGGAGTCCAAGATGGCCTTGAACTCACAGCAATCCTCTTGCCTCTGCCTCTCAAATGTTGAGATTACAGGCATGATCCACCTCACTTTTGCTGATACACGTATGTCTTGTCACATGTGTGTACCAGGCACCTACTGTTCCCATTACATTCACAAGGAAACAGGAAGGGAAAAGGTAGGTACATTGCCCAAAGTCAGACTGCTAGTTAGGGGAGCTGATTAAATGTAAGCACCCAGGACCTGAACCTGTGGGAATAGAGAACTCTGTAACCCCACCCCCAACTCTGAGAGTAAGGGGAAAGTAATTCAGGGACACTGTGTTGATCAGGTGCCCGGCTTCACAAAAGCCACCTGTGGAGCAAGGTCCAAATGATTATCATACGGAGATTGGAGTGCAAAGTCCTTAATTCCAGGGCTTCCTCCAGCAGCGAGTACAATCTCCAAGGGCAAGAGAGCGTAATTAAAGACCCAGTACCCCCACATTCAGAGCTTGCTGGGGTGCTCTTCTGCTTCACCGGCCTCATCCCACTGCCTCCCCCAGGTCAGGGCAGGAGGGCAGGTAGGGAAGCCCATAAGAAATGCATGTGTTAATTCCTGGTGATGAGCAGTCACTGACACCGGTGCCGGGGTGGGGGGGGGGGGAAGACCGGGAATCCTGTTTGATGATTAGCTGGGGTTTAACACAAGACTGTCCCTATCCTCCGCCCCCCTTCTCCTCCTGAGCCTAACCTGTGTTTTGCCATTTGTCTGTGGCAACCGAATCTCCTTTCTGGGGAGCAGAAACAGGCTTCGGTAAACAGATCTATTTGTGTGACTCCTATTACTCACTGAAGCAATGTCGCTCCTTTTTCCACTGTGGTCTGTGAGTCTGACTCACAGGGAGCTACAACAGGCTTCTTTGAATTGATGGCTCACTCCCAGCCACTTCTGACTGACTGCCAACTTAGCAGGGCGTAACTCACCAACTTTTTTTTTTTCTTTCTTTCTTTTTTTTTTTTTTTAAATCCAGACTGATTCATAGAAACTCCTTTAAAGCCCAGGGAGGAGAAACCGCCCATCACACACCCCAGCACACCAGCCCAGGAAACTTATAACCTCTGGAGGCAGGGCCCTCCCCTCACTGTGGCCGCATACCTCCCGAAGAGCGGACCGACCAGCAGCCAGCTCCATCGCTCAGGGCATCTGCCTCAGTCTCCGGACCCTCCAGGTAGGACCGGTCCCACGCTGGGGAAACTGTGCAGGCCAGGCTCCCTGCCTTTAAAGGTCTTTGAAGTCGTTGGTCTCTTATTTTCTCTGTTAGCCTTCTCCGGCTCTCAGAGAACAGAGACCTTGAAACTTTCAGCTCAAAGTAGTGGGGGAATCTGGGACATCAGCTGGCTCCGGCTGTAATCCGGTTCTCTTGCTGCTATCTGCATTCTTGCGCTGAGGATGTGGAAGGGACAGGGACTTTGGAACAAGCCTGAGTGGAATGTTCTTTATGGAGGAATCTCTACGTGCCTTCGAAATGCACGAAAAGCAAGCTCGAAAGATGTTCTCAAATCTTCCATTTTGATCTAAACTGCTTTGAACTGAAATCTGCAAGGACGGTGTCTTATGAGGACACTTTCGACTTTTTTTCTTTCTTTAAGAAGGTTAAACGCAATAGATAATCTCTGAAAGGAAAGTTTGCTTTGCTTTGTGGATTGTTTGTTGGCTTTTTGGGTGATGGTAGATAAACATCTGGGTTTCCGTTTGTTTTCGCTCTTGCTTTTACCAGCCCCTCTGGTCTATTCGTGTCTGTTTAAGTATTTCCTTTCTTCCTTTTCCCCACTCCCCACCCCCCTAACAGGATGGGAAGAGGGGATTGGTTTGTTTAAAGAAAAACCGTTAGGGAAATAGAGGCAGAGGGTGTTTCAAATAAAACTTGGGAGGGGTTGATTTGGTGGGATGGGAAGACTGGCGTGGATTCCGGAATCCTTGGCCAGATGTGGAGGTGTGGGGCGG
>NW_004949097.1:1565132-1568703 GCF_000317375.1 Microtus ochrogaster
GGCAGCCAGGAGAGGGTGGGGCTGGGGGACTTCTGGCATTCCTGTAAAGTGGCTGAAAAGCTTTGTGCTTCTACCCCAGCCAGCTATATTTCAGAGCCAACCCAAAAAGATCTATCAGAACGATTAAATAATTTTCTGAGTGGGCGTGTAATTTTCCAACATGGCAGTGGTCGTACGGGACTATTTAGCTTATTACTTTTGCCCAACATATTGTATAGTTACAAACCCACGTGCAAAATACAAAAAAAACCAAGGCACCCAGTCGTTTGCTTTTGTTTTTATTAGATTAGCGTTTTGGTTGAATGTCTGTGGAGGTGTGGTCCATTTCAACACAGATGTGTGTCGGTTTTTTTTTTTTCTTCTCGTAAACAAGCCCGAAAAGAGTGACAGGATTCAGCTTGCCTATAAAGAGAGGCGCCTTTTTCTTCAGAAATGCAGCTAGCTGGTTGGAAGGGAAAATTTAAAAGAAATCAGTCTGTGCATTGAGTGGTCAAAAGTTTTTGTAAAGCTACCCGAGGTGGGGGTGGTGGATGAGTGCTTGGGTCGCTTCTCAAGACTTGGGGGCACTGCTTTTGCTTCCAGTGTTTGTTACTTCCAGACTGCATGGATGTGAGCCAGGGGAGCCGTTGTGAAGTCCACAGCCACAGTTTCCTGTGAAGACTGCCCACGAGGGCGTATAGTTCTGATCTGGTTGAAACTAGGGAGCTTAAAACAATTCAGCGAAAAGAGAGCAGAGGTGGGGTAAACTGCCACCAATTGCACGCCCTGTGGAGCTGTCTTAAATTCCATTGTCCCTTGATGAGACTATAATGCTTTGTGTGTCCTCCCCTCCCGCTGTCCCCATCCAGTTGGAGTACAATTTTTTTTTTAATTGCTGCTTGAATTCCCGCTGTTTTCCCTTCAAGTAATGGGCTCTGAGCTTTTCTGGAAAAGGAGGCTATTTACACCCCGTACCCCCTATGGTTTCCCACCCTCAGGCGGCTCCAGTTTCACCCTGAGTGCAGAATAGGGTGGAGGCAGAGCACTGTCCAGGGCTGCTGGACATCCGGTCTGGTCCCGCTGTCAGAGAGCCCCCAGATTTTACATTGTCCCAGACTGCTAAACTGTCCTGGGAGCTGGCAGAAGGCCATCGAGGTCCAGCTGGATCAGATCATGTCCTAAGACCATTGTTATGGCCAGTAGTAAGGGGCAGCCTTCCTGCCAGATGACAGACGTCTGTCCCCAGACCTTGAGGAAAGCTGGTTGGCTTTCTCAAACATCTTGGCTTTCCTTTGGAGACAGGATTAGGCCAGTCTCCAGCCCTGAGGAGGGACTCCATGGAGGCTGGCGGGAATGCAGGGCCCCTTGGCTGTTTCCAGGTGGCTTTGGGACTGTGGGGAAGGCACGCAGGTCACATTTCTGTGGAGGCAATATTGACGTTTTGTAGACTCCACAAAACTGGAAGACTCCTCGCACCCCCGCCACCTGGGATGTGGCCACGGAAAAAGGCACAAGATGGCTTAGATCCATTCCTTCCTATTCTTTGTTGCTTACATAGAATCTTAAATTTGGAAGTTGGGCATGGTAGTTCATAGCTGTACTACAAGGACTCAGGGAGCTGAGGCAGGAGATTGCTAAGGGTTCAGAGCCAACCTGGTTACACAGTGAAACTTTATCTCGAAGACAAAACAACAGCAAAAATATGAAGGAACTCTTATTCTCTTACTGTATGCAGAAATCTAACTTTTACGTCATCACAGACAGATGGCTGTCCCATGGCTCAGAGCCTCTTGGGACACAAGGGAGGGGACATCCAGCACGTACGTGCCTCAGAATGTACAGCCACACTCATCCTTCCTTGCTGGACAGCAAATCATATCAGGCGGATTTTCTGAAATTCAGCAAAAAAAATGACTTCTCTGAAAGTTCTTGTTTTTCAGGCCTGAAATGACCCAGAAAAAAAAAAAAAAAAGATTTTTGATTCTGGTTCTGCCGCTGCCCGGCCCAATGCTCCACACTCCTGTTTCTCTAGATACTTCGTCCTTATTGAATATTTAATTAGGTTTAATTAGTCTAACTTGATGGAGTGGCATTACCACACTCTCTTGCTTTATCCTTTCCTTTATTTTTTAACCCCAAGGTCTCACTATATAACCCTGGCTGTCCTGGAACTTGCTTTGTAGACCAGACTGACTTTGAACTCACAGAGATTTATCCACTTCTGCTTCCTGAGTGCTGAGATTGAAGTCATGTGCCCTGCTCTGCTCTTGTTTTGTGAGCCAGGATCTCTCTATGAACGTCAGGCGAGGGCCTTAGAACTTCTCCATCTTTTTTTCTCAGCTACCCTGAATGCTGGGTTTATAGTGGATGCCGCTGCTGCTGGCAGAAAGAACATTTTGAAAGTATTAAAATTACCTTCCTCGTCAAACCATTCCTACACTATTGATTATGAGCTCTTCTGTTTTCTAAGAACATGTTTATGGTCTTCTCTGTAATTTGGAGTGACACACCCAACACTGCTCTCTACTGGGACATAGTTAAGTCAGCCCAAGCCCTGAAGCACAGCTTCTAACAGCCTGTGGGGGATTGTTCCTGCTTTGGTCTATAGTTGTACCGTATGCCTGCACAGTCTCAGAACCTGGCGTGGTGACAGTAAGCCAATCAAAGAAGCCTCTGTTCACTGCCACCAATCTGAATATGCACTCCTTGGAGGGCTGTAATTCTTGATTACCATGGAGCTAGAATTTTCTGGACCTAAGTCTTGCTTTTGGAATACTCTTCTCTGGTGACCCTGAATTTCTGGATTATCCTGTTCTTCCAGAATCAAAGAATGCAATAAGTCTATTGAGGGTCTCCTTGCATTTCTCACGCTTATTTTCTGAATATAAGTGTCCAAGAAGACCCTGTGACACTTCAGTCCCTGGCACCCTGACTCGTGAAATGTTTCCCTCAATTTGACGGTGGCGGGGATCCCTGACTTTGAAGGAGAGAGAGAAAAATACAGACTCTGGCTCTGCTGCTTCCTAGTCATCCTTTTGAGCACAACATCAGGGGTCAGCGTTTTCTTTCCTGCTGTGGAGAGAGCCTTTCTCCGGAGCTGAAGAGACTCTTTGCTGCCAGTGCTCTTGGCCTCATGTAGCCGGGGCTGCTTAGGGCTTTGCTGAGTCTCTTTGCTGGAGTCTTCTGTCAAACAGGCAATTACACCATAGCGCTGTTGGTACATGCTGGAATTGTGTCCATCACTGTGGGGAGGATGTGAGATGTAGGAAGACGGGACTGTGGTCTAGCCTTGACTGTCCTCTGTGAACAGAAGACGTCCCTAAGACATGAAGATGAAACAACTCGGCAGCCAAGACACCCAAGGCTCTGAAAAATCTAAGCACCTACCACTTCTATTTTAAGAAATCCCTGAGTTCACACTAATGGCTAACTTAATCCATAAAAGTTAGTGTAGTGAAACTAGGGCCTTGGGATTCTGCCCACTGGTAGTAGACTTGCCTAGCATGTGCGTGGCTCTGCAATCATTTGTAAGTGCTGGGGAGAGAGAGAGAGAGAGAGAGAGAGAGAGAGAGAGAGAGAGAGAGAGAGAGAG
>NW_004949097.1:1568803-1588190 GCF_000317375.1 Microtus ochrogaster
AGAGAGAGAGAGAGAGAGAGAGAGCGAGCGAGAGAGAGAGAACAAGGGAGGGAGCACATGGCTTCTGCTGTCCTACCTGATCCAAGATTCCTTAGGCACAGTTTTCAAAGAACTCACCTGAAATAGCCCTGGACATCACCACCCAGCTCTTGGAAAGAAGAATGAGGTTTGGTTTATGAAACAAAAGGTGCCATCTCTGGAGGGGCCTGTGAAAACATCAGTTCACCGGGAGCAGAATCAGGCTCAGAACCTGACCTGGTCCTGAGGAGAGAGAACCAGTGCAGGTGTGGCTTACAGGCGTGGGTGGGAGCAAAAAGGGACACTTTGGGAGGGTTTGAGAACCCAAGGGGAGTGAGAGGGAGTGAGCAGATGGTTGTGTTTGGGGACGAGGCAAGCAGAAAAGTCTAGAAAGAGCCAAGTAGATATAGACAGAGAAAGCAAATGGGAAAGGGAGGCATGGTAAGGCTGGTCTTACTTCTAGATCCTCCTCTTGATAGCAGCTCATGCTCACTGTCTCAGGATAGCCCTTGGAGCAAAATTCTGGTTTTTGTCCTCCCTGAAGATCTTCCCCCCTAGTTTTTGGCATGGTTGATGAACGTTTGGGGCCATTGGGTTTCATGGGTAGCGTTCCAGTGTTTCTCCATCTTGAGGATCAGATGAGAGGTGAGAGTCCAATGAGGATCTTCAGCTTAGAGACCTCTGCTTTCAGAAACCTAAGCTCTTTGCCTTGGGGTCTGAGAGGAGGGAGGGGAGGAAGCTTTGCTAAATTACAACAGAGAGTTTCTCTTGTGGAACGTTCCCAAAGCTATGGAGCTGAGCCCAGGAACTTCCCTTTGCCCACAGCTGCTGCTAAGCTTCCACAGGGAGGGGACTCTGCCAGCTCTGAGGGTGTGGTCTGGGTTTGAAGATGGAAGCCAGTCTCAGGGCTGGCATGAGGGATTTGACAGGGCCAGCCGTCTATACAGAGTGGACCTCAGAGCAGTGTGACAGGAAGAAGTGGTGGCCTTTGAAAGACCCTTTGTATACACCACGGGGACTTTTATGAGGGGCTGTCTAACTCTGATTAACTCAAAGTTGTGGGAGGAACAGCCTCTAGTAGCTGTCAAACCCTCAGACAAGAGCTGGGTGTTGCATGCCTTTTAATCCCAACACGGGAGGGTTGAGGCAGGAGGATTGCTGTGAGTTAAAGGCTAGGTGGGACTACATAATGATTCTATCTTTAAAAAAAAATCAAAGGAGGAACTAAGAAGAGAGCTCAATGGTAAAGTGCTCGCTATGCAAACAAGAGGAACAGAGTTTGATTCCCAGAGCCCATATGAATTGCTGGGTATGGTGGCTTAGATTTGTAATCTCAATTTTGGGGAAAAAGAAACAGGAGGATCCCTGGCACTCACAGCCAGTTAGTCTAGCTGAATCTTGAGTTCCAAGACACTGAGACCCCCATCTCATAAACAGATGACAACAACAAAACACACACACACACACACACACACACACACACACACACACACACACACCCCTATCCGATAAAAGATAGGAAATAAAGCTGGATTGGAGATTCAAGATACTGGCTTCATTCTAACTATGTTACCTAGGAGGTGGGATCTTAGTCAAAGGGCAAGACAGAACGGCCCAATACCTCTCAACTCGAAGTAGCCAGCTTCTTTGAAACTGAACCAAGCAAGTGGCCTACCCAGCATACTTGGGTGCCCCTGCTCTCCACAGCCCTCCAGCTCTCTCTGGCTTTGCCGGTTCAAGCATGTTACCGCCATCTGCTGTCAGGCGCACCCAGAAGCCTCCAGGGCCCAGCCACACCTTGATTTTTCTTACCAAACCCTAGTTATTATCTTGGCAACCTCTCCCTGGAAGACAATCTGGCCACCCGAATACTTCTCCTTTGTTGAGAGCAGAAGGCAACGGAAGCGTCCGTCCTCACCCAGGGGACATCCTCCCCAGCACTGGCCAGCTGCAGCCAGAGGGTGTGGGCTGCTCTCGGGCCTCACAGCCCAGGTCTGTCTTCAGGCTTTGCAGATGCTGTCCAGATCCGCCCACTCCATGGACATAGTGGAGGACAAGCGGAAATAAGAGAGAGATGGGGGTGGGGATGAGTGTCTCTGTGGATGCATCTGCAAAAACAATATGCATACTTTTTTGCTTGCCTTTGCATAGTTCGGGCTCTCAGGCTGCAGAGAAGATGCAAGCCCACCTCACTGGCCTGAGCCTTTCATGCTATGCTAATGAATAAATATGACCTGTAACATACTGCTTGCTTTGTGTTAGACACAGATCCTTCAATGCTCATGCTAACCACATGAGGTCTATGTGTGACCCTTAAGAAATTTGAGCTTAGAGTCTGTGTTCTTTATCACTTGGGACTCTGCCTCCCTAGATTCCACCAAGAAGACAGGTTTGACAAAATCTTTCAACTCTGGCCATTAGCCAGATAGAATATTTGTACAATTGGCCTCGCCTTCCTAATTAGAGCTCTCTCTCTCTCTCTCTCTCTCTCTCTCTCTCTCTCTCTCTCTCTCTCTTTATCTCTCCCATTCCCTCCCTCCCTTCTGCCTTCCTTTCCTTTCTGATATTTTTCTTTCTCCTTTTCTCTCTTTGTCTCCTTCCCACTTCCCCTTCTGTTCTTTTTCCATGTCTTTTTTCCTTTCTTTCCCCTTCTCTTCCTTCCTCTCTCCCTTTCTGCATCTTTCCATCCCTCTCTTCCTTCCTTCTAACATGTTTTTTTGGTTCTTCAAGCTTGCACTTTGACTGTATATTCTAGCTATATGTGAGAGTCCATACAGACTATATTCGCCCCAAAGAGACTGTGCTATTTGTCACAGGCCGCCATTGTAGATGGTAGCCCCTTTGCTTCAGGACCATGAAGAAGCACTATTTCCCTGAATCATCCAGGTTCCCGCTTCTTTCCCTGATCAATTGTGGATGGCCACAGAATCTACCAGCACTTGAAGCATCATCCCTAGTGTGAGACACACAAAGCCAAGGGCAACCTGCATTTCTTCCCACACTGAAATCCTATACACAGAAGCAGGAAGACTTTAGGATCCCCCTACCCTGTTTCCCACGCAGAGATACACGCTTCCCTTTCCATCCGTATGCAAGAACAATGCTGAGGATGGAAAAGTACACATGACATAAAACAGCAATAACAATGGCCAGGAAAGCTCACCCAAGGTCCAATCCACTCATTTTGCCTTTAATCCCAGCCTTTCCCCCCTCCAGATACATCCTCCTCTCTGCTCCCCAAGGGCAGAGCTTCCTTCTTTGTTTGCTTTTATGTCACACAGACGTCGATTTTGCCAATGAAAATGATCCTCATTGGGAATGCACACACATCCGAAGCCAAACCACAGTGAGAATGGTCTCGACATGGAGGAGGACAGAAAGGCTTCCATGCTGCCCTGCAGCATCCTTAGGAGGCCCCAGTAGCCTCGGTTTCATTTCAGATGTCACATGGAGAAAGACGTGCACAGTTGGGGCTGACTCATGAAGGTCACATGACCCAACTCCTGTCAGAGCTGCTCTACCTTCCCTCTTCCCTCCTGCCTTGCAGGAAGTGCCAGGTCTTTGCTCAGATAGTGTGAGAAAGTTTTCATGCCAACTTTCAGTTAGCCGGAAAGAGATGAGAATCTAACTCATTGAGAAGAGCCTTGTCCAGCAGAAGGACAGAGGAGGCTCCAGCAGCAGTAATTTCAGGGCTGGGCTGTGCCTTGCACATGTGCTTGTGTGTGTGTGTGTGTGTGTGTGTGTGTGTGTGTGTGTGTGTGTGTGTGTCTCACATAGCCCAGGCTCACCTTAAATCTACAATGAAGCTGCTTTGGGTGGTTGATCTTCTACCTCTACGTCTCAAGTGCTAGGATTGCATATGTAGATGCTGGGGATAGAATCAGGGGCTTCCTGAGTGCCAGGGAAGCACTCTTTGTTTTTGTTCTTTTTTTTTTTTTTTTTTTTTTTGAGACAGGATCTCACAATGTAGCTCTGACTATCCTGAAACTTACTATGTAGACCAAGCTGGCCTTGAACTCACAGAGATCTATCTGCCTGCCTCCGGCTCCCAAATGCTGGCATTAAAGATGTGTGCCACTATGCCTGGGTTAGGCTAGCACTCACTCTTACCAATTGAGTTATGCCTGAATTCCACAGGCTGTATGTACTCTTGGAAGGACTTTTCTAGTAGAGCTTTGATAGGTAGTTCCTCAGGACAGGAGGAGTTTAAGTGCGATTTCCATAGTTCTTCAGGATGGGTTTGCTGGTTTTGGAAGCAATTTCAAGCCCTCCCTTAGTTTGGAAGTAATATGCTTGTGAAAAGTAGTTATAAAAGTTAAGTGGAAATAAATAATATGAAATTTGTGCATAACAAGATGCTCAATCCATGCTTGTAGTGATGTACCAAATAATTTACAGAAATGATGGAGGACTAAAGTATATGTTATATTAAAAGAAAGAAGGAAGCTCTGGGGAGATGGCTCAGTGATTAAGAGCACTGGATGCTTTTCCAAGAGACCTGGGTTCAATTCCCAGCACACACTTAGCTGGTGGCTCACAGTTGTTTGTAACTCCAGTTCCAGGGGATCTGGTACCATTTTCTGGTCTCCATGGGAACCATACATACTCATGGTCCACAGAGTTCAGGCAAAACATCCATATACACAAAATAAAAATTAGAAATGAAACGAAGAGAGAAAGGAGACATCTGTGCCCCTTATAAGGCCTTCAGTCACCTGGCTGTTATTTTCCATATTGAAGAAAACATTGTGCTTCTTGGTTCTTTTATTTCCTCCTTAATGAGGTTTATCTGGTACCTGTCATGGCCTCTGCCCTTAGGGGCTCAGACTCCTCAGGGTGAGGGAGTCAAACATGTCCAGAAAGAACTCTGTCATTAGGCAGGCTGCCATTAGTTACTTTATTAGGGCTGAAGAAGGGCTGTAACGTAATGGGGTGGGGGGAGGGAGGGAACTACTTCAAACCTATGGAAAGAAGGAAGAGGCAGAATTTGAGCTTGGGTGAAAAAACTAATAGGCAATCACTGGAGTAAAGACATAAGAGCAGCTTTTATTTTGGAAGTCAGATTCCCAGGATTCCATGGACATGACTGGCATCTCATCTCCTGACGGAGACAAGCACTCTCAGCAATGGAAGGATGGAGGTTTGTAGGTTGAGGAGGGACATGGTCAGATAACCCAATACCAGTACAGAGAATGCATGGGGGGGGGTGGAAGTTTAGAGACAGCATCATGGCTAGGATCTTGACAATGGAGGTGGGAATAACCAGGAACCCTGGCAAGATAATACAGGTAGACCCCCAGATGACTGTTATGCTTTGGGCAGGAAACCAGGAAGAGGCAGAAGTGACAGCTAAACCATCATTGCTCTTTTCTTTCCCGTAATGGACTATTTAGAATCTTAGCTACCCACACCCCAAAAATGCCTAAACTGGTTTCAGCCAGCCAGATCCACAGGCATGGTCCCGGAAAGCATCTTGTACCATCTTACCATCCATAGAGACTACCTCATTGGCCAGAGTCTCACCCAGTCTCAAGTGAATCGTGACACTCTGTACACTCAGGACAGTCGAAGCAGAATTGCCACAAGTCTGAGGCTAGCTTGGACTACATAGAGATTCCCAACGAACTTGACTCCAAGTCTTTGATCCTTATTTTTCCTAATAGCCACTTCTTTCTAGTGTGGTCATTCATGACTTCTGTCTGTTTCTCAGCTTCCCTCAACCCTGACCACACCCTTGCCAATCACACAGTGTGGATGGCGTGACTGCCATGTTTATGGGTGGAGAAGGTGCCAGGGAAGTGCTCTTGGTGTCCACATAAGCCACCACACTTTCAAGCTTTTTAAAGCACTGTGACTGAGCAGGTGAGGTGGCCCACACGGGGGAACACAAAAACACCACGAGGAGTTGCAGTCTTGGCAAGGAAGTCCCCAACAACAGATGACACACCTTGGGTCTGTCCGTGCAGCAAGAGGGGAGGCTGGGCTACCATGGGATATTCAGAGCTGTGGTGCTGCTGTGTTCCCTGCTTCAGGGTCTGGTCCACCTGTCGAGGAGGAGGAATGTGTTCTCCACTGGAGAATTCCAATCATAGCATTGTGGAGAAATAGGAGGGGGAAATAGGAATTCCATTATTGCTTCGTGGAGACACAAGTTGTAGCATTCCATGCTTTCAAAATTGTCTACATGCTGCTGATAGTTTTGTTTGTTTGCTTTTGTTTTTTTTTTTTGGGTGGTGCTGAGGACAAGTTCCAGGGCCCCGAACATGCTAGGCAAGCGTTTTATACCAGTGAGGTACAGTATGAGTCCAGAAATAGTCTCATTCCTTGAACAAGGCGTGAGTCAGTGGACAAATTTCAAAAGATCATGGTGGGTGGAAGTCTCGAGAACATGGACTATGCTGTTTGCTAGGTTCTCAGATACCCACTTGTCAGCCTCTACTGGTAGTTATCCATAAAGATCTTGAGGGCTTCGTCCTCCCAGATCAGTTCTCAGTCTACCTAATGCTGCAACCTTTTAATACAGTTTCTCATGTCGTGTTGACCCCCAACTATCACATTATTTGTGCTGTGACTTCATAACTGCAATTTTGCTACTGCTATGAACTGTAATATAAAGACCTGATATGCAACCCCCATGAAAGGGTCATTTGACCTTCCCAAAGGGTTGTGACCCACAGGTTGAGAACTATTGTTCTTGACTGAGTGGGCAAGGGGTTGGCTCTGTAATACAGAGAGGCTGGATAACCATGGATGACCCAAGACAGAAACTTCATAAAATGTTCCATTGTGTTTCTAAGTATTTTGGAAGAGGGTGTTAAAAATCATGGAAGTGTCAGGCATGGTGGCACACACCTTTAAAACCAGAGCTCTGGAGGCAGATGCAGGGAGCTCTCTGTGAGTTCGAGGCCAGTCTGATCCACAAAGTGAGTTCTAGGACAGGCAAGGCTACACAAAGAAACACTGTCAAAAACAAACAAACGAACGAACAAGAAAGGAAGCCCCTCTAAGCTGACAATGGATTTCACTGATGTAAGTTGACCCATTTGGGACAGTGTAAAGATGAAGCCATGTATATTATGCAGTAACTACCTAAACAGCCTCCACACAGGCTGGAGACAGCAGTCAGAAACAGGGAGACCTATGTGATTGGTTCATTATGAACCCTCATTGATCTGAGATATTTTGCTCCCTTGCTTGAGGGAAGAAACACAGCTCTCCCTGTCCCCAATCTCAGACAAGAGTCACTTTTTAGTTTGAGGAAAACCTCACTTGCACTTCTACCTGACAGTAGGCAGGGGACAGGAATTAGGGCCTCTGCTGAGGTTAAGAGTGAGCCGGAGTGGCTGGGAGAGGGGTCACTGGATGAAACGGTAAGTGGATGAACAAAATGAACTCTGGAGGAGAGGGTCCCAGGGCATCCAGGGAGACAGAAAGGCTCCTGTGGCCTCACTTGGGAGTTTATATTCCCTTCTTGGCTCCTCATCATCCTCTCACTAGAAGGAGGCTGTTTCAGATTATTATAAACAAAAGAAAAGAGAGCCATTAAAGGGTCAAGGAGGGTTGAACACAAGCACCCATTATGTAAGTCTTGTTATTTCCTGCCTTGAGCCAGCTTCATTCTGGAGGGGCAAGCTTGGGAAAGAGGGTACTTTGGTGGAATGGACGGAGAAAAAGCTATCTTTTTCTCGTGACTCTGAAGGGTGTGTTCTTAGTGGTAAGGACTAGACAAAAGAGACAATTTCTGAGGACCAAAATAATTTTAGCCCATATACTGCCTGGTAAACTAGCCCTCAAACAGACATCCTATTCCGTGTGTGCTTGGATAATTGGATTGGGTTGGCAACAGCTATTCTGCTTCGTAGAAGAGAAACAATAACAATAACAGCAACCGTGGTAACCCTGTTATTAGTACCCACCACATACCAGACACAGCACAAGCTATTTCACTTATATAATCCAGTGCAATCCTCACATTTTGGGAATAATTAGCATCCCCACCGCCCCCATCCCCACATCTATGAGGAAACTGAGGCAGAGATCAAAGCACTTGGGATGACTGGAACTTGGGATGATTCTAGCAACTTCTAATTAAAAACCAGCAATCAAACAAACAGAAACAAAACAAAACCCCAATCCTTAAAGCCAAGCGGGGAGTTGTGGAGGTTTGCAAGAGCCCCAATAAAGCCAACAGGGAAGGAGAACAGTGGGTTTACAGACCTGAGAGTTCTAATTGCTCCCCAGAGAACGGGTCGTCAACTTTGGCATTCATAGTTAAATTGGAAACGTTCTCTGCCTCCCTCACCACCCCCCTCCACCCCCAAATTAGAGGGAAGTGGCCAGTGGGGAAGAGGTTTCTGGAGAGTGGAAACCAGTGTCCACAAAGAGCCAAGAACCCAGGCGTGCAGTAGATCACGTTGGATTCTGTGTGCCTAATGAGAAAGCGAGAGAAGGAGATAAAAGACACCTGAAATGTCAGAATAATGACAGCATCGGTGTCCTAATAAATACCTAGTGTAGCATGAAAGTGGCTTCAGCACACCCAAAGCTTCAATTAAATCAGGTGGAGTGAGGGGGGAGCAGGCAATTGCAGGCTACCAGCCGCCATCTCCTCCTTGGTTGGGGCATCCTCACGTACTCCCTGCCTAGAGGGTGGGCAACCTCCAGTCCTTTCCTTTTGATGTCTCCCTGGGCTGGGTCTGCATCTAACTGTCATGGGCGCGACACAGATGGCGCAGTGACTTGGGTCAGCACAGCTCCTCCATGTGCGCCCCTCCCAGTCACCTTAGTTCCTGGTCTTTACGATTAGTGGTCTCTGCTGAAATTGCGGCTGAGAGCTTTTGTTTATCCACGCACATTGCTAATTTATATTAGTTCCTGTTCTTCCAAACGGTGATTTATGCATCTGTTTGTCTTCTGGGCTGGGTCCTGAATGACTGAATCTGCACAAACACCACACACTTGTGAACGACACTTCTGGTGTTATCTCAGGCTTTATACTTCCGAAGCCCCAGAGCTGTCCTGTTGAGCCACAGGGAATCTAACATTGCCTTAGATGCCCCCAGACAGCATCCCCACTGAGAGGCATGCAGGGCCAAAGGCTCAGGTGTTGTAGATATTAGTCTGGAATGTTAAATCAGTAAGTGATCAGACCATTACACTGTAATTAGGTTGTCACAATATTAGATGCCAAAAAGCATTGTAATAACAGAAGTAGTGTCTCTCCCATTTTATGTCTCATCCGGGATCAAATTAGTAGCCCGTTTGCTCTATGGCCAGTGAGTAATAGCAGCTTGTTCTGCACAGCACATGAGCTCTCTTCAAACTGCTGGGTGAGCATTTTGCCGGGAGCGTGGATGCTTTCCTCATTCAAGCTGGGATTGTGTGTGATGCTTCTGCAGAGCTCTGGAGATGACAAAATCCTTTTCAAAATCCAAAGCCCAGCTTCTGGTCTCTAAATCACAAATAAAACGTTAGCAGCTATTACAGAAATACAATGCACCCCTTTTTAAAGAAAAAAGGGGGATAGATAGTATATTAAAGAAATGAACCTATAAACACAGGAACAAAACAGATGCTCTCGTCTCTCCATAGATGACTAGGCCCTTAAGTCTATCAGTCAGGTCAGGTGAAAAGCTGCTTTTAGGAGTTTTTGATGCAATTTTGAATTTTAAAAATTGTCACGCTTGTCTCGTGTTAACAGAGAGCCCGTGGAGTAAGAAGGTGGGGTTTGCTTTACTTAGCATGACAGTAACCTATTGGTCTCCCTTGTCTTCTGTTTTCAGAACTCTCTGCTCCCAAACCACCAAACAGCCAAGATGCTGGTGTTACTGGCTGGGATCTTTGTGGTGCACATTGCTGCTGCTATAATGCTCTTTGTCTCCACCATCTCCAACGTGAGTCACAGCCTCTGGTTCATTCAGCCCGGAAGGGATCGTTGGAACAGTTTGGCAAAATGTTTTAAAAAAATGGAAGAGGGTTGTGAAGTAGGTGCAGAAGCGTCTAGCTTCGATGCGGAGGGAAAGAGATCAAATGCTTACTCATATATCAAACAATGAAATACCCAAAGTGTAAAGAGCCAGGATCCATGAGTGATTCTAGGGATGTTGGGAGGTGGGAAATGCTCCACCAAAGATGGAGATCGAGGTGACTTTGGAGGGTGGGTAGGTGGGTGGAGCTTCTCTTACAGAAAGAAGGGAAGTGGTAGAAAGTGCGTTCCCTGCAGGCCATTCCGGCAGGCCGGCTGGCAAAGGTGTCCTGTGGGACAGACAGGCTTTCCCAGTCAGGAGTTATAGATCTCTATGAGCACCAGCCTTTCCCTCCTGCAGAAATTTGTGATTATGGGCTATATGACTGTGAGAATGAGAACACTGCTTTGGTTATTAGGTTGATAAATCCGACTTTTGAGTGGAAATCGGTGTGGGAAATGGAATTTGGCAAGATTTACTAACTCCATTCCCGGTGAACCGGGGTCTTTGCTCTCCGAACCTGGGTCTACTCTGACCCCTAGTGGTCATTTCCAGCTCCCAATTTGCTTGTATTGCCCTCGGCTCAAGGAAAAAGAGCCAGTTTCTAGGACTAAGAAGTAAAGTGACTAAGTGATGGAAGGATCGCTTGAAAGAGGCGGAGGCAAGAGGTCCATGAGTTTGAGGCCAGCCTGGGCCACACGCTTTGCTTGGTGTGGTGGCGCGAGCTTTTAATACCAGCACTTGGGAGGCAGGATCTCTGTGATCTGAGGCCACGCTGGTCGACAAACAAACAAAAAACAAACAAAGAAGTTAAGGCAACCGATCATCAGGTAGACAAACGATGGCTCTAGAATGGGTGAGAGTCCATTTGACCCTTGTGGTGGTCAAAGGGTAAGTAGTTTTGTGTCCTCCCCTCCCCCCAGGGTTTCTTTGCATAATCCTGGCTGTCCTGGAACTCACTATGTAGATCAGACAGGCCTCAAACTTGGAGATGCACCTACCCCTGTGCCTCCCAAGTACTGGGATGAAGGCTCTGATAGGTTTTAAAGTCCAGAGCGAAGTGGGTGTGAATACAAGCTAGGTGGGGTAGTTTGCGTATTAGAGAGAGGACACAACCCCTGCCCATCTTGCCTCCTCCAGCTTTATAATTTGTCAATTGTAAATGCTGACTCCTGTGCTTCACAGGAAACTTCACACATCATTACAAGAGGCACAACGTGCTTCATATCCACCCTGGGTCAGCCCCTTGACGCCGGGCGGAGCTAGAGGGCGATTGCGCGTGTTTGGGCTTCCTGTTTCCGCGTGCGCATGTGTAGACAGGACTCTGTAGTTATTTCCTATTTCACAGAGGAGTTGTTATTCTCAGTTCAGGCGAGAAGGGGTGCTGGCACCACGATGGACCTGGGGATATACATTTTGGTCATTCTTGGACTTTTAGCTGCCCCTGCCTTGAAGCATTTGATATCTAAGGACTCTGTGCCGTGACAGTCCACATCCGAACCTTCTGAATGGACTAAAGTGGCCCACGGGCCACCAGAATCATTTTTGTTTCCCCAGCAGCCTTCCTGCTTCTTAGTTGTCTCCAGCTGGACATTTTTCTTGTTTTTTGCTCTTTAAAGATTTATTTTTAATATATATATATATATATATATATATATATATATATATATATATATATATATATATATAATGCACACATGATGAGTGAAAGTGAAGATGCTGGAAGCCCTGAAGCTGGAGTTCCAGGTGCTGTGAGCCTCCTAGTGTGGGTGCTGGGAATGGAACTTTAGTTCTTTTGCAAAGGCACTTGATGCTGTCAGTTGGTGAGCCATCTTTTGTTGTTTTTGTCTTTTGAGACAGAGTCTTATGTAACCTACACGTTGGCCTCAAACTTAGTATCTGAGTCTTAAACCCCTGAGCCTCCTGTTTATTTCCAGGGTGCTGGAATTAGTTTCTACCAGGCCTGACTTAACTAATTTTTTCCCCTCATTAGCTAACTACTTAAATGTGAGCCTTTTAAAGTGCCTTGCACATGCTCAGTGTTCTTTTCCTCATCCAGAGTTTTTATTCCTTAGAACTTTAGGACCTTAAACCACTATGTTGAACTTTCTTCAGTTGTGTGTGTGTGAGTGTGTGTGAGCTGTATGAGTGTGCATGCATCTGTGTGTGTGCATCATGAATAATTAAGTCCAAACAGGAAAGGTGGCATCTTTTCTGGTCCACAGTTTCCTTTCTTGCAACCTTTGTGACTTAGGATCTTATTTCTGCAGAGACACGAGGCTTAGCAGTGTCGACAGCCGCATAGGGCATCATGGTTAAGATTTGGTCCTGACACGTGATGATGTTCTCTTCTAGAAAGCAGAAGAGCAACTCTTAATCGACTCCGTCTCCTCTGGTTTCAGGTCTGGATGGTTTCAAATGACGTAGCATCCTCCGTGGGACTTTGGAAGAACTGTACCAGTGGTGATTGCACTGACACCCTGACATACGGCGAAGAAGGTATGAGTGCAGACACCAGCGCCTAGCCCACCGTGGTGAGGGTAGGGCCATGCCCAGACTTCCGGGTCGCCTAATGCTCCTGCCTTGTGTTCATAGATGCTCTCAAGGCAGTGCAGGCCTTCATGATCCTCTCCATCATCTTCTGTGTTATCTCCCTTGTGGTCTTCGTGTTCCAGCTCTTCACCATGGAGAAGGGAAACCGCTTCTTCCTCTCAGGGTCCACCATGTTGGTGTGCTGTGAGTATCCAGGGCATGGGCTATTTTACATGGGAGCATCTTCTTTATTTCCCCACTGCTGGAGACTGAACCCAGGGCCTTGAAAGACTGAACAAATACATGACTACTGAGCTACATGCAGGAAATCTTTGACTAGACCTCACACCATTGCTCCAGTCGGGCCTCTAGCGATTAGCACATGGCTGTGTGAAGCTGCATTCGGCTGTTCTCGCCTCTAGTTGCCTGTTGATTTGCTATTGCTGCTTGAGTTAACAACCCCCGCCTGCTTTATTGTTTAAAAAGCTAGATGTCCCTACGAGCCACCAAGTGGTTGGGCAGCATATACAGAAGGTGAGAAGGTGGCACCTTCAGAAAGATGCAGCTATGGCCAGGATGTGCACGATTATTGCAATGCACCATCTTCTCCATCACCCCAGATACACCCAGTTTGGTAAAAGGCCATGCTGCTCCCATAACACCATCCCTAGACATACCAGGGTCCGGGTGGGAAAGGCAGGTGGCCAGCAGGATACTCCATGATTTTATTCTTCACAGTAATCACACACAAGCCAGTGCAGATTTGAGAGCCCAGATATCTCTCTTTCACCAACACCCATCAAGCTTGAATCTGGGCAAACCGACAGAGTGACCTTTTAGGAAAAAAACAGTGAGAGTTTCCTTTCCCACTGTTGTTGAGGGAAATGGGATTGTTAAAAGCAAACAAAGAAACAAACTGCTTTGGTGGCCGCCATGACAGTGCCTTTTTCCTTGCAGGGTTTTGCATCCTGGTCGGAGTGTCCATCTACACTCACCATTATGCCCACGGCGAGAAGAACTTTACCACCCCAAACCACCATGGCTACTGTTTCATCCTGACCTGGATTTGCTTCTGCTTCACTTTCATCATTGGCATTCTCTACATGGTCCTGAGGAAGAAATAAGATGAACAAGCTTATGGGGACTTGGTGGGGCGGGCGTAGGGAGGAGGAAACGGCTTAATCTGGGAGGGAAGCAGAAGTTATTGCGTAGGAATAACCAAGGGAAGGGAGGGGGGAGGGGAAGGGGGAAGGAAGAGTGGGGGAGAGGCCCAAACCCAAACCATTTCTGGGGGTGGGATTCTCTACTGCCAAGCACCTGCCCTTGGAAGAAAAGTTGTTGGCTACTATGCTGACGCTTCCTTGAAGCCATCAGAGGGTCCTCCCCTAGTCACCAAATATGAGCCCATCTGTCCTCAGTTACACAGCACCACTTAGGACTTTATCAGCTGCCATACGACCGGACGACTGGTTCCACTCTTGAGGGTAACTTCTGGGCCACTCACCGAGGTCTTCCAAACCTATATCACCAAGCTCCAACAGTGGTCCAAGTCCCGGCAAGAGCAGATACTGCCTCTTTGCTGGGAAGGCTAAGACTGGAGGCCACCCGTCCTGCGACCTAAAGCCAAACACCAAATTCAGATTCCAAGTGCCTTTAGTGGGGGGTAGCGGGGGCTTTGGCCTCCATGCCACTTCCCCTATCTGAAAAGACTAGAAAGAGGTGGTTTTTATAAGGCAAGCTGATGGGATTGGCTTAATCAAGAACTAGAAGTTTTTACCCTGGAGGACTAGGAGATAGGCTGAGATTGGCAGAGTCTCTGTCACACCTCACTGAGATGTCCCTTATAGAGGCCTCCTGCTCTGGACTCTAATGGACTCTCACTAAAAGCTAAGGCAGCTTTTCTGGAGTTTCTCTAGATTCTCTAGAGCCAAAGATGAAAATGCCCCACAAACTGTAGGGTCAAAGGGCATACCCACCACAGTGCTATAGTAAGGTGGTTTTTAGGAGTCCCCCTAATGCACACAGTGTTTCTTGTAAATCTAACAGGTGAGGGATCCACACAGCCCCTTACCATATGACTCTGCTAAGCTTCTGAATTGGGGACCTTTGAGGAAGTTTTCTCTCATAATAACCAACACTGGGGACCAGAACAGAACGGCTAAGTTCAGTGGTCACTATAGCTTTGACCCTGGCTGGAGTGGTTCCCATCTCCATAGGTTTCCCCAAACTGTTTTCTAGATGAAGATGGCAATTCTAGAAGTCAATCAAAGCATACACCAACCTAAACCAAAGAACAAGCCCTGAGGCAGGGTGGGGGAGGTGCTGTGTGGTTATGGAGTGTTAAGCATACTACATTTCAGTTATAATAAGAACAGAGTAACTGCTCTCAGGAAACACAAATTTTAAACATCATGAGCTGAGTAAAGTCCAGGTGATGGGCAGACAGTTTCTTTTTAAAGGCAAGAGAAACTCTTGGGGTGTCCAGTCAGAAGGCAGCTGAATTGTTAGGGCCACAAGAGTACTCTTATGTAAGACTTAGACGTAGTGTCATAGTCCTGGTTCAGGGGCCAGAGCTCTGTCTACAGCAGCTATGTTAAGCCATCTCAGATTTCTGCCTACAGGGCTTTCTCTTTAGAAATTGTTTCCTTTATTGCCCTTGGAAGATCACCCCTAGGAGGAGTCTGAGACATGTCACCTCCATCCCTTTTCCTAGGGTTATCCTTATCCATTTCTTATACACATTTCCTTACTGAGGAAAGTTGTTATGCTATAATTGCTGGTATTTATGTAAAGGAACTATTACTAAGTATATTTCTCTATGTGTATTATGTTTAAGGGAATGTTGAAGGTGGGTTACTAAATTGCTGGGCTGAGGGTAGAGACATTGGTCAGAAAAAACTGTGGGATAATAAAATCTTAAATTACAATTTGATCACCATATGCTTGTTCAAGGCTGTCTTAGGTTCAGAAGGATATCAACAGACAACTGTGATCAGAAAAACAGCCACATTTTGTGAAAAAGTTGAATTTTGACTGACGTGAGCCATGCATTTCCTTGTCTTTTACCTTTTTCTGTGACATTTACGTCTCATGTAACTTGCATTGCATTGGTGGGCTATTCTAGTACTGTATTTGGCTTCTTAATAGATTATTTCATATACTATAACTGTAAATATTTTGATACATATGTTTATAACTCTAGGGATATAAAAACAAATTCTGATTCCCTACATTGTGTGACTGTTTTCATTTCTTTTCTTTTTTTTAAATGAGAGGATATAGAGAATGGTGACATTTATTCCTACTATTAAGTTTCCTACTGGTTTGATTTGCGGAGCTTGACATTTATTTGATACATTAAACTACTTTCTGGTAAAACCTTAAGGGTTTCTCTAATAATTATTTCAGGCAACTGAATGTTATTAAATATAGCTTTGCCTTGCTTTAATTAGACCTCTTAGGCAAAAATGGAATTCCATAAGCTAATAGATTAGAAAGAGGTTGTTATTATCTTAAATAAGAATGGCTTATGACTTTAAGAAATGAGGCACTCCCACAGTTTGGTTGAAGTAGCCAGCTCCTCAAGTGTGTCTTCACGGTACATGGTAATTCACAAAGGCTGTGATAATTCATATTCGCAGACGCTCATCGTGTTAGCTGGAGCATCTCTGCATGCGCTCAATGACCGCAGGCAAGATTAACTCCTTTCTGAGAGCAGTCAGAGAGCTCATGGATCGTGGAGAGCAGGTGGATACTAAGTATCTCATTGTTATATCAACACTAGTGAGAGAAGTAGGGTTTATTGGTGGTCTTCTGGTCCTTTGTGGTCTTGGATTAAAAATGAACTACACACAGGGGCTGGAGAGATGGCTCCATGGTTACGAACACTGGTTGCTCTTCCAGAGGGCCCAGGTTCAATTCCCAGTACTCACTTCACAGCTCCTAAGTGACTATAGCTCCGGTTTCAGGGGATCTGATGCACTCACATAGACATGCACACAGGCAGAATACAAATGCACATGAAATATGCAAATTAAAAAGCTTCACAGAGAAACGTCAAAAATGTACTATGAGGGGGCTGAAGAGGTGGATGGCTGAGTGGTTAAAGGCATTTGCTGCTTTTTTTGCAGAGGACCCAGGTTCAGTTCCCAGGGCCCACATGAAGGTTCACAGTCATCTGTCACTCCACTCCCAGGGGATCCAATGCCCTCTTCCGGCAAAACAGTCACATAGTAAAAATAGATAAATATTCAGAACTATATTATGAAGCTTCAACATAAAAGACTGGAGAGATGGTTCTGTACAAGCTTGAGGATCTGAGCTTGGATTCCCAGTACCCGTATAAAAAAGTTGGGGGCAATCATGTGTGTCTGTAGTCCCAGGGGCAGGTGGCTGAGACTGAAGACCCCTGGAGCTCACTGGTCAGCTAGCCTGGCCCAAATCCTTAGAGCTCCAGGTTCAGTGAGAGGCCCTGTCTCAGAGAGTAAGGTGAAAACCAGTAAAACAAGGCCACCATACATAAACCTCTAGCTTCCGCATGTGCAGAGATGGATGAGTATGTGTTCACACATGCACATATGTGTACACACACACACACACTATTAGTACATTTTAAATTAGCAGACCAAATTGCATTGGCTCTGTAATGTCTCCTCAGAAGCCCATATGTCTCTTTTGATCGTTGTTTGTTTGAGACAGTCTTACTATGGGTCACTTCAAACTTGTACTCCTCTGAGCTTTGCCTCTTTTGAGTGGTGCGATTATAGGTGTGTCCCATCACCCTTGGATGCCTGTAAAGTTCCTTAGGCTTCTTCTAAGACATTTTCATAAGTGATCTACTTCCTTCACTTAGCTCTCCTAGAGAGTTTCCTCCTATGGTACACTCCAGCTCCTATGCTGACTCTCCTGACTGTCCATCCCTCCCCTGACTGTCCATCCCTCTTCTGACTGTCAATCCCTCCCCCAACTGTCCATCCCTCTTCTGACTGTCAATCCCTCTCTCAACTGGCCATCCCTCCCCAACTGGCCATCCCTCCCCGACTGGCCATCCCTCCCCGACTGTCAATCCCTCTTCCGACTGTCCATCCCTCTTCTGACTGTTTATCCCTCCTTCAACTGTCCATCCCTCTTCTGACTGTTTATTCCTCCCTCAACTGTCCATCTCTCCCCCGACTGTCCATCCCTCTTCTGACTGTCAATCCCTCCCCTGTAGTAATATAAGCGGCGGGGCTGAGTCCCTAGCACCCCGCTGCCCGCAAGGCTAGCTTTACCCGAAATAATTACACGGACACTGTATTCTTTTAATCACTGCTTGACTCTTTAGCTCTAGCCCTTTTCTCGGCTAACTCTCGCACCTGGACTAACCCATTTCCAATCATATGTGTCGCACCCCAAGGTGCGCTTACCGGGAAGATTCTAGCCTACGTCCATCCTGGGTCGGAGCTTTATTGCGTGTGCCTCAGAGAGCAGAGCTCTCGCCTCTGCCCGCACGAGTGGAGCATCATGTCTCTCCGAGGCTTCTGCCCCTGAGAGGAGAGCTGTTGAGTCTGACCTCACTTCCTCTTCCTCCCAGCATTCTGCTCCTCCCACTTACGTTCTAACCTATCAGGTCAAGCAGCTTCTTTATTAAATCAACCAATGACCTTCCTCCATCACTCCCCCAACTGTCCATCCCTCTTCTGACTGTCAATCCCTCTCCCGACTTGTCATCTCTCTTCTGACTGTCCATCCCTTCCCCGACTGTCCATCCCTTCCCCGACTGTCCATCCCTTCCCCGATTGTCCATTCTTTCCCCACAAAGACCTTTAGTCACCAACAGACACTCAGACCCACCCAGCGTGTCTTCTACTGCCAAGATGTCATCTTCCGCTTCAAGAATCTGGGTGGTAAATAGGGTGTGTTAGGAAGACCAGCAGGAAGGTTATCCAGCAAGAAACTCACTCCAGAGCTGATACAACAATTCATGTCTCAGAGTACTCTACAGTATTTCCTCTGAAGATCTGGCTTTCTTCAGGCATTCGGCTGATCAGGCGAGGCCCACTCACAGCAGGCAGGGCAATCTGCTTCACTTAAACCTCATCCACTTAAAAGTCATTCTCATCCCAAAATGTATTCCCAGAAACACCCTGAATAACGTTTGGTGAAACAGTTGGATACTTTGACCCGGGCAGGTTGACACATAAAATTAGGTATCACTGGGGTATGTTTTTATCAAGCACAAGGAGTATTAGCTTTCTAATACTGTTTTAGAAAGGATTTAAAGAAAGTGTAAACAGCAGATTCCTCTATGATTCAGGCTGATATTTGGGTCTGTATGGTAGTGAGATAGCAAGGCAATAGTGTTAACTTGCAAAATGAGATTCCATCCCAAGAAAAGACAGGGAGTTTTCAAATTTCCACATACAAAGGGGCTTAATAAACATTTGAGCAATTAAATGTCTCAGATAGGGTCTGATTGAATTAAAATGGCTAAGTAAATATGCAGGCCCAATTGAGTATGGAGTGACTCACTACAATCTCCCTTGTCACTCAAGAATGAGGTCCCCAGGCACAGACACCCCATTCATCAGGGTGATAAATGCCAGGTGCCACATGGTTAATAGATAACTCTGTCACTCAGCTTTGGGCTTGGTCCTGATCGTCCCTTTGTGAGATCCTGCTGCCTTTCAGTCACAGAGGACAATTCCACAGGAGCCTTGAAGAAGACACATGTGAGATGAAAGTGTGCTGTGCAGGGCTTCACACTCCACAACACAGGCAGGACTCTTCTGTGTCTGCTAGGAAAAGCCAGAACACACCAACATAGAGACAGAACATATCAACACGCAGACAGAACATACCAACATGCAGACAGAACATACCAACATGCAGAA
>NW_004949097.1:1588602-1596020 GCF_000317375.1 Microtus ochrogaster
GGTCTGCTGCCCCCTTCTGGCCTGCAGGCATACACACAGACAGAATATTGTATGCATAATAAATAAATAAATATTTAAAAAAAAGAACATACCAACATAGAGACAGAACATACCAACACACAGACAGAACATACCAACGTAGAGACAGAACATACAAACATGTAGACAGAATATACAAACATGCAGACAGAAGATACCAACACACAGACAGAACATATCAACGTAGAGTCAGAAATACCAACACACAGACAGAACATACCAACATGCAGACAGACCATACCAACATGCAGACAAAATGTTCCCGTGAGTTTGAGACAGCCCCGTTCTGGGGCACAGAGGGGATGTGGACAGTGTTGGGAAGAAGGGTGGTAGGAAGGAGGCTTGTGGTGTAGTGCTATGGCTTGTTAGATCAATTGGCAATTAGAAAGAGAACACCCTCCCCACACAGCACACAGGGGTGAGGACATGGAGCCCATGGGGAGATGATTTCCTACCTTATTTCTCTAGGAGTCACAGAGGGGCCCACATTTGGGGTAGAGGTGTAACAGTTAAGACACGTGTTGGTAAACTCCTAGGCATAGGTGCCATATACACCTGCTGGGGACATAGAAAAAGAATCCCTGTCTCCCCCAGCTTCCAGTCTAGACTGGGGATAGATGCAATATCTTACATACTTGTATAGATGAAATACTTACATAGAGTAATAGGAGGTTGGGGGCGGGCTTGGGGGAGGACGCTAAAGGACATGGGGCACTATTACCTCAGGGAGGGTAGAAGGACTTTTTGATTTTTTCCATTTTTCATGACCCTTTCCCACCTCAGGAGCAATGGACGAGCTGTGCATTGTGTTGTTTTGAGACAGGACTTTGCTGTGCAGCCCAGACTAGACTACGACATGCAGTCTGTAGTCTCCTGCAGGGTGGGATTACTGGTGTGTGCCATTCTGCTTAACTCAATATGGACATCGTATGGTAGGCCCAGACTCAGTCTTCAGGTGAATTGTATCTGCAAGAACCTACAAAGTGACCTGAAATTCAAGGATGACTGGCCAAGTGGCGGGTGGAAGAGGTTGCTGTGATAAGAGCTAAATACGGACTGGTCCTGGCCAGGAGTGGTGCTCATGACTGCAGTCCCAACAGCATGAAAGCAGAGGCAGAAGCCACAAGTTTGAAGCCAGCCTGGTCTATGTGGTTGAGTTTCAAGCCAACAAGGGCTACATAAACAAAACCATGCCTTAAAACTCTCTTTCAGCCAGAAACAAAAACAAAAAGCAAACAACCTCCCCCAACTCCCCCAAACCAGAAAACCCCCCAAAAAACCAACAACAACAACAACAAGAAAACAGAACTATTTCTCTTACCATCTAGGCTAAAGGGTTTTGGTAATCTAGATTGGAAATTCAATGTATTTTCAGTGGGGTGGAATTTAGTTTAAGTACCAGACTCTTTGGTCACTCTTCAAAGCTCTCATGAAAAGCTGACTGGATCTGACTGAGGGAGGGTGGATGTGGGTCTCTCGTTAGAAGTCATGGCTTGATTACAGCAAGGAAATAGAGTGTTTAGTGTTCCATTAAATACGGATGAGCACAGCTTTCAGAGACACCCTGTCTGGATTGAGCTATCTCCCCTCTCATCCCTTTGGTGCTGTAATTTGGGTGTTCTGAGACTGCGACTTCCTAGCGGCCTCCCTTGTATTTGCACATGGATCGCTTACATTTGTATTTTTTAGACTTGTTTGAACTGCTTCAAATCCTCAGTATTTATAGGCTTTGGGACATTATGAAATCTTGCTATTTTTAATTCAACTTCACTACTTTTTTTTTCTCTTCCGAAATGCTGACATTTAGCACAGATGTATTTATGTTTTTTCCTGAGACAGTGTCTCATGTAGCCTAGGATGGCTTCCAGTTCACTACATAGCTAAGGATAGACTCCTGGTCCTCCTGCCTCTACTGCCTGAGTACTGGGATTGCTGTCTAGAGTCAACCACTTTTAGCTCTTGTATTTACAATTTTTTTTGTGTGTTTTTTCTAGACAGTGTTTCTCTGTGGCTTTGGAGCCTGTCCTGGAACTAGCTCTGTAGACCAGGCTGGTCTCGAACTCACAGAGATCCGCCTGCCTCTGCCTCCTGAGTGCTGGGATTAAAGGCACGCGCCACCATCGCCCGGCTGTATTTCCAATTTTTAAGGTGAGTCAAAAATTGTACCTGTTTTGAGATAACTAGTTACGGCAACACTAAGTTGGAGAGTTACAGGGCTTGCTTTGTTGAGTAAGCTGGATGACATTAATAAGTCTGACATTTAGTCATCCTGTTTTAAAAACCACTCAAACCATTTGGGCAGATTTCTTCGCATGATCCGCGCTCCAGAATGCGTATCAGCAGAGCATACCAGAAATGACTACTAATATCTTTCCCTGGGGTAATTTAGATTCTGCCCATCTCATTGTGTTTAAGACTTGTCAGAGCCTCTGGAGAAGGAGAGAAAAGCTGCATGCAGACAATTATTAATTGTTTGGTGTAAGCTCATTCCAGCCACCTGTTCCCTGACCTTGGCCTGAGCCTCTCCTTCCCCAGCCCTGCTTGTCCTGACTCAGGAGGCTGCTCCGTGCAGCCAGCTCCACCACCATTCCGTGGTCGCTTAGCTCTCAGGGATCCTCCCTAAACAGGCCCCTTTTTTCCGCCTCTCCAACCTTTCTCCCCCCAGATGTGTTCTCCTGAGGACCAAATATGCTGATGCTCTTCATGTCTTAAGCAAAAAAAGATACGAGAGAAAAACTTGCATCCTTCTACCTTAAGGCTCGACTTCTTGTCAGCTCTACTGCTTCCATTGGGCCCTGTCCTGTGTGCGGCTGAGCAGGGTGAGGGCAGATAGAGGCTACATCTCATATGTTTAAGTATATTAAGACCAGAATCCGATTAAAAGTGCTCGGGGTCCTTGGACTTTAAGAAAGAAAAGGTTCCCCAGTGAGAGCACAGCTGTGGGTCTCTGGCTCCATGTTCATCTTCATTGTTCATATCCCTGCTCCCTTGTTGAGCTCTGGGGACTTTGGGAGCCTGTGAGCGCATGCTCCTAGGCAGGTCTTCACCCTCCTCCTTCTCTCCAAGGACTGTTCCTCGGTTGGTTGTCTTCTAGCTGGAAGTGTGCTCACTGTGTCCTTGGTATATCTGCTGCTTCCTAGATCAAGGAAAGGGCCTAGCAGTGAGTGTGGTGAGTGGTGATTGCTCAGGGAGGCTGGGCTCTTAGATACTCAGAACATAGGAAGGAGGCGGCAGGTAGAAGATACACACAGGCCTTTGACTTGACTCCTGGGACTTCTTGTTCTTGGGAGGTTGTGGGAAGAGTCCAGGAAGTTCATTCTATGAACTCATTGCCTGCTGGACTCCTGGGTTTCAGTATCTATCTTCCGTGTGCTTCTGCCCCAGCAAATAAATGATCTCTCTCTCATAAATAAATATACATGTTTATATCTCTCTCCCTTTCTGAGACAGGGTCTCACTTTGTAGCCCTGGTTGAATTTTCTCTGTTGACCAAAGGCTGGTCTTGAACTCGCTGACAGCCACCTGCTTCCTGAGTGCTGAGATTAAGGGCACACATCCATCACCTTACCTAGCACGATTCGACTGGCCTCTTAAGAGTGGACCAACTGTAGCTTTCGTTCACATTCAGTGAATATTCCCAGGCTTTCGCTTTGGCCCCCTTCTAAGTCTTCTACCCGGTTTATCTCTGTGTTCTGCACAGGGATTGCTTAAAGTTTATATAGCTAATCATTATTTATCTTGTAATGGATCCACAAGCTGCATATTCAGGTCAACTGTCTGCATCCAGGCCTTTGTGAACCACCAATTCAGCTGGACCAATTTCCCTTCTTCTGTCTTAGGGACGGACTGACAAGCCAGAGAGCCAAGTGTCCCACAGGACTCCTCCCGGTCCCCTCATTCTTCCCATCTGATTAACAATTGGTTGCCATTGATTCTAATTCCAAGAATTTCTATATGCATCCCCTTCTCTCCATTCTCTTTGCTATTATGACAATGGCTCAGGTTTAAAATGACAGTTGTTTAAAGTGGCCGAACATCTCTGAACCCACTGCCGGAAGTTGTTTCCCACTAGCCTGCAAAACATCCCTTAACATGCAAATATGGCTGGGCCAGTCACCTGATTTTAATCCTTTATAGTTCCCTTCATATTATTCAGGATAAACATCTACAGTGCCATCTGCCCCCGTGCCCACTGTACCTATGTGTCTCCGTGTTCTTTCTACGATTGTGGCAATGATCATAGCACCTAGGGGGAGAGAAGGCTCTGTTTGACTTACACATCTCAGGGCCAACACTGAGGGGAGTCAGGTAAGGGACCAAGGAACCCGGAGATGGGATCTGAAGCAGAGATCTTGGAAGGATGCTGCTTCAAGCTTGTCCCTCATAGCTTGCTCAGCCTGCTTTCTTTCTCACTATCTGGTCTATCTGCCCAGAGGCGGCGCTGCCCAAAGTGGTCTAGGCTTCTACACATCAACTCATTAATCAAGAAAATGCCCTACAAACTCGCCTGCAGGCCAATGCCATGGGGGCATTTCTCAGCTCAAGTCCCCTCTTCCCAGGTGACTTTAGCTTATATCAAGTTCATAGAAAACCGATATGGCACAGCTCTTGAGGTAAAACATCCATGTTTTATGTGGTGGTGCATCTTCACGGGTAGTTCCTTTTCCCCCTGAAGGTCCTCTGCGATCTGACATCTGCCTCCAGTTCTTCTAGCCTCTACACATTCATTATGGCTGACAGGGTGGTTTGACTGCAGGCCATGTTGGGGCCTGGACATTTACATAACACCACATTTACATCCCTTTAGGCCTCTTTCACAGAATGTTTGAGCTGTGGTTTGACCACAGCATCTCCTAGCTAGACTGTGAACTCCACCAGGGCTGTGTGAGGCCTGACAACCGTGTTCAGGACAATTGTGGGAGAGGTTCTTGGTGAAGTGCTGGGCATGATGTAACGGGGTGTTGTGACAACTGTCAACACCTGTCCTCTATAACATGATGTAATGGGGTGTTGTGGCGGCTGTCCACACCTGTCCTCTATAGCATGATGTAACGGGCTGTTGTGGCGGCTGTCCACACCTGTCCTCTATAGCATGATGTAACAGGGTGTTGTGGCAGCTGTCCACACCTGTCTTGTACAGCATTTGCTGTCTGTGTGGGGAAAAGACAAAATTTCCTAGTGAAGTGAAGTGAGATTGATGTAAAGTGAAGGGGAGAAAATGTCTCTGCCTTGGCGTTTTAAAAATATCATTGGGATCATAAAAATTCAACTAAAGAGTTTCTTTATGAAAATATGTACATTTTTATTTTGCTTTGTTTTTCCTTTGATGAAGTTTAGGACATTTGGGCTGGCAGCACACCCATTTGGGCCCAAGGAAAGGCACTCGCTGTATAAGCCAAAGGACTGAGTTCAATCCTCAGAACTCGCAGAGAAGGGAAGAACCAACCCCTAAAAGTTGTCCTCTAATTTTCACAAGTATGCCATGCCACAGCACGTCAACACACATACACATACACACACACTCACACACACTACACACCTACATATACTCACATAGACACACACAGATACACACATGCAAACACATACAGATAAATATGTACTCACACACTCACACAGACACATAGATACACATACTATACACACACATACTCACATAGACACAGATACACACAAACACATACAGATAAATATGTACTCACACACAAACTCACACAGACACACACACTTACACAGACGCACACACACTCACACACACTACACACATACATATACTCACATAGACACAGATACACACATACAAACACATACAGATAAATATGTACTCTCACACACTCACTCACACAGACACACATAGATACACATACTACACACACACACATAGACACACACAGATACACACAAACACAGATAAATACATACTCACACAGATACATACACTCACACAGACACACACAGATACACACACACACACACCATACACACACTCACATAGACACACATAGGTACACAAGACACTCACATCGACACACATACTTACACATACACTTACACATAGACACATAGATATACATACACACACCACACATACACACAGACACACATATTCAGATACACACACTCACACACAGACATACACACTCACACACACACACACACTTTCACTCACACACACACACACCACAATTTAGGACATTCACAGATCCTACTAGACCCATCTGCGGCTGTCTACCCAGTGGAAGTCAGCAGATACTGCCCCTGTTTTAGAACAGTTTCCTCTGGCTTTCCTCGAGCTACGTCCTTGGGAGCATGCATTTAAAATGAGGTCCAAGGCTTGCTCTCCAGCACTACACATGACGTGGCACAAGGATGCCTGCCTATAATCTCAGCATGTGGAGGCAGGAAGATGACAAATTCAAGGTCACCACTAGCTACCTCCTGAATCTGAACCTGGCTTGGACTACAGGAGACTCTGTCTAAACTAAGAAGAGTCATAGAGTCGATGTATTCCAGGAGAATGAATTTGGCCGAGGGCAGAATGGACTCCCTTGGAAGAGAAGAAACTGGAGGCAGCAGGGACTCTGCTGCAAGAATGGAGGGGAGAGCTAAGAAAAAGCGAGCAACTGGATAAAGCAGGGGGACAGGGACGCAGGGGGTTAACACCAAAGGTATGATTGAAACCCTGTCCTGATTCAGCCAGGTTTCAGGGAGAATAGGGCTGGAGAGATGCTCAGTGGTTGAGGGCACCAGCTGCTCTTCCAGAGGGTCTACTTCAGTTCCCAGCAGCCACATGGAGGCTCTCAACCCTCTGTAACTACAGTTTCAGGGGATCTGACTTCTTATTCAGGCCTCTATGGGCCCTGAACCTATGTAGTACACATTCACAAATGCAGAGAAAACACCCAAACACTTAAGATAAAAATAAATAAGTCTGTGGTGGTAGAAAACTAGCCATTGGTGAATCATTGAGAAAGCAGGAGAACAAATTAACCCAAGAGCAAAAAGACAGCTCAGATGTGGGCTTGTTGACCACAGAACACCTGCTGGACATTTAGGAATGGCCATGTTTTACAAATAAATGTCCCCCACAGCATCATGGTCATGCAGCTGGGGTCTTGGCTGCTAGCTGATGGGCACTGGGTAGTAACTGGATCCTAAGGGCTCTGCCCTATCAATTTTATTCAGCCCTTGATAGATTTACAGTAGGATGGAACTATTGGAAAAGGATGATGTGCAAGAGGTCAGACCCAGTTGAGGATGCATCCATGGGGGTATGCTCTGCACGTAACCTGTCCTGGCCCTGCTCACACCTCTATGATTCCTGTCCCATGTGTAACCTGTCCCAGCCCTGTTCACACCTCTATGATTCCTGTCCTGCT
>NW_004949097.1:1596340-1597269 GCF_000317375.1 Microtus ochrogaster
ACCTCTGTGGTTCCTGTCCCATGTGTAACCTGTCCTGGCCCTGCTCACACCTCTATGATTCCTGTCCTGCTTGTAACCTGTCCCGGACCTGTTTACACCTCCATGGTTCCTGTCTGTTGTGAGGTGAACTTCTTTACTCTTCCAAGTTCCATTCCCGTGGCTGTCAGGCCTGCCTCACACCAACAACTCATTCTGGACTGTTGTTTTGAAGCGGTGAGTCCAAACAATACATTTCTCCTCCAAAAACAGCATTTTGAAGGTGGTTGCCATGGTGAGGAATGCTAGCAGCACTGGGCTCCAGTCTGGAAACGTTCTGAGGTGACTAACCGATTCCTTTCCAAAGTGGTCCTGGAGGTGACTGAAGGTGTCCGGCTCCAAGGAGGCTGAGTCACCATATTTACCTCAAGCTAGGCAAGGTTTTTCAGGACCCATATGTCATCTTGGGGCTAGCCTTTCTTCTTCTGTCATGTGTGTAAGTGTGTGTGTGGTTGTGTATGTGAGGGTATGTGTGTACGGCAGGGGACATGCATGCTACCTAGAGAGGGCACCTCTGATGTTGGCCCTTGTTTGAGACAGTTTCTGGTGGTGGCAAACTCCGGGTGAGCTGGCCTTCCAGCCTCCAGGGACACTCTTGTCTCTACCTCCCATCTCTCCACAGGAGCACTGGGATAACAAATGCATGCTCATTTGTCTGACTCTGTCTGGGCCTCGGGGATTCGAACTCAGGTCCTCATATTTGTGTGGAGCCCACTCCCATCCCAGGTCACCTTTCTTGAGAACCATGTTCCTGGTCTCGGTTGAAATTCAGCTGTCTTGTCCCCAACTGTAAGGTCCTCAAATCACTGTTACATTTTCTGTTTATTTACTTGCCACTCAGATTCTTTTTTTTTTTTTTTTTTTTTTTTTTTTGGTTTTTCGAGACAGGGTTT
>NW_004949097.1:1597369-1620474 GCF_000317375.1 Microtus ochrogaster
AGGCTGGTCTCAAACTCACAGAGATCCGCCTGCCTCTGCCTCCCGAGTGCTGGGATTAAAGGCGTGCGCCACCATCGCCCGGCTTGCCACTCAGATTCTACACTCAGGGGCATGCTGGGGGTGACAGGAGGACAGGACATGGCTCTGGGACACACTTGGACTTTTAATTTTGCATCCCATGAAGCTCGTTTAAAATATCTAATCTGCTTCAATTTGCTCCTCAGAAACATCACCCTTGACTGCATTTTCCTTTTCAACAGTTTTAACATCTGGTTTTGTTTTAAAAATAGTTGAAAAAACATCCTTTGCTTTTGTCCAATTGCTTACTCTTCCCAACCCTAGTGGAGACTTCCTTGGGGCGATTTACTTTGACACCGAGCCTCTCCGAGCAGCCCTCTCCAGCGAGAGAGGCGTAGGATGAAGTCTACTCATCGGACACAGAGATTACTCAAAAGCTGAGGAGAGAAAGCTCACATGACCCCGGCGGGTACGAAGAAACACAAAGCCGAGAGGCCATCTCCCCTTTATCTTCTGAATCAGTCTCATTATAGTCTGAATGAGGAGACTCTCTTCAGTGTTGGTCACCGTGGTTCAAAGGGAGATGAAGAAACTGGAGTCACTGGAGAAACAAGAAGCAGGGATGATTAAAGGGCTGGAAACATTGGTCCCAGGATAAAAGATAAAAAGGGCTGTGGCTGTCTCCAGGAGTGGGCAGTGAGGCGGAACGTGACTCTGGCGGGGTTTGCTGACGGAATAGTTACTACGACGACAGAAGATGGCAGCCTAGGATGGAGGAAGGCCCTAGGATGAGTTCAAGGGACAGAGTTCTCTTCAGGATGGTTTAGGTTGGAGCTAACCTTCCCCTGCTGCTCTGATAGCTGTCATGAGTTAACCATAGCAATTTCTCCTGTAGAGTTTGGGCTACCCCTCCCCCTCCCCGCCTTCTGTAAGGAACTCTGCAAATCTCTATCAAGATGGTGAACTTTGTACTGAGGAAGAAACACATTGTCATTTCTGGCTTTAGACTTTTCACTCACAGATGCATGTTGTAGCAGGTGACCTCTCAAAGCTCCTCTGGGCACTGTGGTTCTGCTAAGTCCCTGGGTTAAGTGACTGTCCAGAGAAACAGATTTCGTTATAGATGATAACGACCCCTGGAGCAAACCAGGGCATCTTTGGCATGCACTGAGCGAAGGAATTGGAGACTGGGTTGCTATCTTCACATATAAAGTTTAGTTAGAAAGTTCCACGATGCTGAACTGACCTAACAAACCAAACTGGAAGCGAGGGGAGGAAAAGGAAAGCAGAGGAGAACTTGCAGAACACTTGTGAATTCACCGTTGACCCCAGACAGGAAAACTGGGCTCTAGATGGATCCTGAAAACTAATCGGCTGCTTTGCATCTTGCTCTTAGTTGGTTTGAGAAACCCGGATGAGCAGTGGCTTTGTGGCACTGGGCTTCTGGGAGGTAAACAATGAAAAATGGCCACTCTGGAAGCTGAAGGGCAGAAATCAATACTAGCTGATACTTTGAGATGAATTATGACAAACCTTCCATGAGAGAGACAGATATTGTTTTATCAACCCAGCCCCTGGACTTTACTGTCTCTGAATATATGTAACCAATGACAAAGCTGGTCGTCATTTTGCCTGCTGCTAGCTGCATGTTTCTTTTCTGCCATTTGGTTGACATAAATTTTCTGATGATCCCAAATACAACTAGTTGTGATGAAGGGCAGAATCTGAGCCATTAGAGAGATGTAAATGATACAGAGTAGCTGTTTTAGAAACACCTCTCACTCACCCAGACCTTAACAACCAGCTATGTTTCAAGGGCAGACTTTGTCATTTCTGTTTAGCTCACAAGCGTACCCTTCAGATTCATCAAATTTGAAAACCAAAATAAAAAGTAAGATAAAACTAAAATAAAAGTTGAAAACCATTTTTTTTTCACAAGTGAGGTTAAGCAAGCATGGCCACCATTCTGGTAACAAATTCACCGTGTCTTCCTATGATAGGACTTTTCCTAGGGTGGGTGAACAAACATACCAGACTCAGGACCAATGATACCGCAAAGAAACTATTCCATCCCTGTCTAACTTGCTGAACCCGAGTTTACCGGGGTCACTTACAGGAGCATGAGGCGGCTGTACCACCAGGTCCACCCCAGCATGTGATGACTCATGCCAGACACATCCTTGGAGATCCCTGCACAGTTTGTAGGCGGTTCCTCTGAAGAGCCGCCTCTACATACTGTTGTGCAAGGGCCCATGTGTGTCTTTTAAGCTGTGAGCCTCCTGAGTCATGTGACCCTCCCCTCCTCCCATCTCAATCCATAGGAAGCATCTATTCTACATCTCTCATGTCAGGCGGTTTGTTTTATGTCTTAAAGGTTCATACCTGGAGAATAATAATTCTAAAAAGACCTTCAAACATGATGCTGTGTTTCATCATTGTGCCAAAGGAGACCTGGGAGAAACGGCTTTAAAAGTACAGAGGTTTAGTATGGGTCAGAGCCTCAGAGTTGTCAATCTGTGTTCGGCTGGCTTCGTTGGCATGACGTGGGGCAGAACATCGTGGTAGGGGAAGCAGGTGACAGGGAGGCTGCTCACCTTGTGGTTACCTATAAACACCACAGGCCTGGGTACAATAAATTCCCCTCAGTGAGCTGCTTCCTCCAACAAGGCCCAGCTCCCGGTCACTCACACAGCTATGAACTCATCAGTAAATGCACTCATGATCCAGATGTCAATCAAGAGCACCTCCAGCTTAGAAAAGCCAGCTTTCAACACAAGTCATTTGGGGGATATTTCCTGTGCAAACCATAAATGCTGTGGCTGTTCTTATAGTAGCTCCTGGCCTTTGGTGCTAGCTCATTTTCCTTATTGATTTTCCATCCATCCCTTTCTTAAAAGAACACAGTTGTTTCCTGAAAGATGCTGCTGGGACATATCCATGCATATGACACGTATGTGAACTAGCTGGATGGAACCTTCTAGAACAAACTTCCATAGCCATGAGTGTGGAAACAATGCACCTGTCCTAGCTCTTCGTCTTTTAGGGTATTAACGCTACCGAAGGAGGAATGTGCCTCTCTGGTCTCCTGTTCCACTGCCCTTTGACTGAAGGTTCAATTGTCCAACCTACGAAGGAAACTCAGAAGAGGACATTCCGATCTATTAGGTGTAATGATATTACGGAGTGGGGGGCAACCAGTATAGTCTTCCAGACATAATGGTTTTAAGGTAAAGAAATGATGTATTAGGGAAGGGGGGCTATGATGTAAGGTCAGATAAAATGATCCTTCTAGGGCTGGAGTTACAGTCCCAGGAGAGTGGTTGTGTAGCATGCATGAGGTACTTGAGATAAGATTTAATCAACAGCAAGCAGTGAGTCTGCCTCTTTTAACCGCAAGCACTCAGGGTTTGGGTCTATGCTGTTTTCCCTCCTGGTTTTTGCAGCATCCCACCTTATTCCACGGTCTATGCTACACACTGAGTCAACATTAATTGAAGAAATGAAATGATAAAAGAATCAGTTTCAGACGAAGGAGAAACTGGCTGACACTGAGTTATCAGGAGTCTAGAAAACCGGTAGGGCAGTTCTTGGCAGGGACGCCTTTGCTACATCAAGGGCTTGTTCCGGCTTATTGACGAAGTTCCAAGGAGTCTCATGATTGGAATTGAACTGTCGACAACTTTGAAATGATTTCAGTGGGCTGCCAGGACACAGCACCGACTGGCTGCTGAAGGCTCCTATCTTTCCCGATGAGGACAGAGCCTTCCACTTCCGCTGCTGCCACTCTGACTAGCACCTCTATTTTTCTGGGTGGTCAGAGTTTCTTCTGGCCCCCACAGGGCGGTCCTGGCATTGCCGAAAGCATGGGATTGGCAAGAGATTTTTTTCCCACAGCTTATGTGTTTAAAGCATCATCTACTGAGGTGGCCAAAGGGTTAAAGGGATCTGAGGTACCACAGAGCCATCATCACGCCCTGGTCAGAGCAATGCCAAAAAGTCATGGCTCCAAGCTCTTCCCATTTTTCTTTTTCCTTTCTGATTTTTTTTTCAACCAGAGGTAAGTAAGCGTGAAGGATGCTCGTCAGGGTTTGGTCAGTAACATGTGTTGTGCAATAAGAAAAACGATGTCTTGCCTGCCATCTTCCAAGTCCGCCTGTTCAGCTTCTGCCCCAGACAAACTGTGAAGCACCTGCTTACTGCAGGTGGGGGGAGGGAGGGCGCAAGGCCACGAGATGAAAGGCAATCTTTAGGAACACTGCTCTTCAACCCTGGTGACAAGCCAGGCTAACTTTTCTCCTGCCTGTTCCCAGCCTGTCATTTCAGGAGCTGACACTAGATGTCAGGGAAAGACTTGGCGTAGTACCCAGAGGGCCTCTGCCCATTTCAGGCTCCAGGTGGGGTCGGAGTTGACAACTGGCAGATTTCCAGCCAAGGCTCTGCGGTTACCAGGGTCGCCAGGGCTCTCCTGCTGAGATGCCTATACCCGCTCAGGCCTGTTAGACTTGCTCTGGAAGTCGCTGGAGCCCATTTACAAAAGGAGGTAGATCAAGGTCATTTCATAAAAATAGATTTTGTGGGCAAAGAGGGATAAAGTCATCAGTGTACACTCTCAATTTCATTACGAAAGACATTCAGTTTTGCTTTGAGAAAAGGACAGATGATCTAACACGGCCATGCTCTTATAACCTGTTTTATTAGTGAATTAAGAAGCAGACAAACCAGTTAAACTATTAAAGTCTCACAGAGCCATCCTTTCATTTTGCACAAATGGCATTTTGTTTTCCATAATACTAAGTGAAATCACAGTTTTACTGCGGAGCAACTCAAGTCTCTTCTGCTTTTGTTATGTTGCACGGTTTCAAGGCTCTTGGCTGCTCGGCAGGCTTTCTGGGGTAGAAAATCATGTGTTTTTCCGTTGAGCTGGTGCTTTCCTCAAACCCCTCCCTCCCTTCCTCCTCCATCTATTTAGTGAAGTTGCTAGAAGGTTGAAATGTATTAATATTTCCAAAAGTTTCAGAATAGCAGTGGACCCTAATCCATGACCCATAGGTGCATCTATGAGTAAGTTAATGTGCGAATCATCAGATCTACGGACCAGCAGTCCTGGTGGCTCTCCATATTTTTATGCCTTTCCGAGCTTCAATCCCTTTGCTTCCGCTTTTTCCTCCCTTTTCCTTTCCTTTCCATTTCCTTATTTTTCAGAAAGAAAGCATCGTCCCAGACTGGAAGCAGGCTGGGTTTCAGGGAAGGTCGGAGCCTGAAGAGGGTCTTTTCTCATAGGGCCCATTCCCCCTCAAGCCAGTATGTTCTCAATCATCCTTAGGAAATATGGAGGATCTACCCACCCAAGGTCAAAATAGCATCTTCTTGGTAGGAGGATCCTGTAGTGAGAGAAAGGCCCACTCAGACATGTGGAGCAGCCCCGCCTGCACCCCGGAGAGGTGCCAAAAGTCTTCTTGGTGATTCTGGAAGCCATTATATCATCACCCAAAATAGCAGCATTAATACCACATGGGTGTGCCTTTCATTTCCTCAAGGGCTGGATGCTACACGAGGCAAATGCGATCTGGAAAAGAAAAGAGAGTCTCTCTGCAGGCTCACAGTGGCTGCTGGAAAACCACCCGAAACCCTGAACTGCGAGCTGCGACATTTGCTCCCTGTCCCCAGGGAGCCATCTAGACAACCTCATTCTCTTAACTTTCAGGTAAAAATTGCTGTGAACAAAGACAGTTTCAAAACAAATTCAGATCAAGATTCCTCAGAGGGTGTGGAAACGGGGTGAGCTGTTTATTCTGCTGACTTTATTGACCGCTGGCCAAGCCACCTCTTTACTTAGGAAACACTGATGTAGTACACATAGGCCAGACGGACGGGTCAACCATCATTCTACAGTTTTGTGACAATCAGTCCGTTTCATCCTTAAGAAGACTGCCTGGTAGGTACCAGTACTGGTCTTGTGTTACAGGTAGGTAAGTTGAGGCGCAAAAAGGTGCAGTAGTTTGCCCAAGGATTCACAGGGCTAGAATCCTGGGGAGCTTATTTTATTTGCCCTTTCCCCTCTCCCCAACCTATCTCCCACCTTGGGGCCCAGGATTTTTCTTTTTCCCAAGGATGTTGGGAGCTGTGAACCCCAGATCCTGAAACAACTTGTTTTCCCCTGATCTGAGTGCCTACAGCTGCTCTGAGCATGAGACCCTCAGGAGTTTCTGAAGGCAGGAGAGTGGTTTCTGGTGCATTTGGCTGGGGCGTGGCTATCTCTATATAAGCTGCCCCTGGGCACATAAAGAGGGCATTCTGGCTTCAAGGATGATCTGTGTCTTTGTCTGTCTGTCTGTCTGTGTGTGTCTGTGCACTTCAATCTCCAGCCTCTTGCTTGTGAACTGTATGATGGTGCATAGAGTGCAGACATGTGTCGTGCACAGCACCAGGAAGAGAGAATTGTGCTGTTTTACAGCTTATGAATTGATCTCCTCCCTACTTTTCTTGGTCTCATGGAGCCTAATGGCCTGGGACTGCGTTCACCTTCTGAGTGCTGGGACCATGGGCACGTGCCACCATCACTGGGTTACGTGGTGCTGAGGACCAAACCCAGAGCTTTGCATACACTAGGCGAGCACTCTGCCACCCGAGCAACAACCAGAAGCTCCTAGAGCCTCCACCTTGTTTGCAAGGAACAGTGGTAATGGATTGCTACACAGGTGGGAGACTAAAAGGAGATACGAAAATAGTGTGTGTGTGTGTGTGTGTGTGTGTGTGTGTGTGTGTGTGTGTATACAGAGGCCAGAGCAGGACCTCGGCCATATTGCCTTGACACAAGGTGTCTCAATGTACCAGGAAGTCACCATTTTGGCTAGGCTGGTGGGACAACGCATTCTTTGGATCTGCCTGTTTCTGTCACTCAATGCTGGCAAGTAAGCACACACAGCACTAGGTGCTGGGGACTTGAATGCAGGTGCTCCAGTTTGCACAGAAGTGCTCTTTCCCATCAATCCATTCTCACTCCCTGAGGAAGGCAGTGTCCCAGACCATCCCCACAGATCCTCCACTCTTGGTGACAACACACTGAGCAGCTTTTACATGCAAGCCTATGTGACCAATGGAAGCCACGGCGGTGCCCAAATGTGACTTCTGAGCTCAGGAATGAAGGCACTGTATCTTCTTCCATCATTGGTTGCCTACTCTGACGAAGCCAACTACCCTATTATGGGGACCTATGGAAGCCAAGAAAGACTCCAGAGATGACAGGAGACCCCCACCACAGTAATCCTCAACACACAGATCACGTGGGAGTCATGGCCGTCTAGTCTAGTCAGGCCTTCAGACGACAGTAAGCTCTGCTGACATCTTGACAAAGACCTTGTAAGATATGACAGAATCTCCCAGCCAAGAACTTCTGGATTCCTGACCTCCCCAAATATATGAGATTATAAGTATTTAACATCATTTTACCCTATTAGTTTTGGGGCACTTTGTTACACAGAAGTAGCTGACTCATATATTTCAAATGTTTCAACTATTTTTTTCTCTGATAGGTTAAATCAGACTCCTATCTCTTGTTACAAGCACAAATACCATGAACAGATCTCGTCCTAGGTACCTCTTTCTCCTAGCCATCTGACCCTTCTCTCTGCTCTCCACTGACAGTATGTCAGCCTCCTCCAATCTCCCTGGGCACAGTCTAGAACAGTCCCTGTGGTTGGCAAAGTACTTTAATAACAGAGCCTGGGCCTTCCCTTCACATCACAGTATAGGTCTGGGTCCAGGCTGAAGGTTCTAATCTGTTAAAATCCACACCAGATCCTACAAGGCCTTTTAGGATTTGGGTGTAAGATGTCTCCTACGGACTTGTGTGTTGAAGACTTGGTGCCAGTCGTGGGATTGTTTGGAAAGGTGTGAAAACTTTAGGAGGTGAGGCCTCCTCAGCAGAGGAAGTAGGTCACTGGGGATGTGTGCTGAAATTGACAGCACTGCTCCACTTCCCCCACCCTTTCTGGTCCGCTGGGTGTGAGCAAGCAGGTTCCCATCTTGCTGCCAGGCTCTCACTACACTTCCCATGAACCGCTATAGTTCCTCCCTTAAGTTGCGGTTTTCAGGGACGTTACTGCGATGACACGAAAGGTAACCAGCACAAGGGACTGCTCCCGCTGGCCTTTTCATGTTCTTCACACCAGTCATTCCCACGTTGCTGTCATCGCTCTGTCAAGAGCTCTATCTGCCTGGGCCTTTGTGTGAGGTGGTCTCCCAGCCCCCGACCTTCCTTCCTCCGAGTCTCCACTTGATTGGTTCAATCCTAGCATGGCTGTGATGAAATCCTTGACCGAAGCAATTTTGGAGTGCAGTGACCCAGAAAGGACCCTATACCGGGAGCGGTCCCACGAGGTCCCACGAGGTCCCACGAGGGAGAAAAGGTGTATGTGGGCTCACAGAGCCCAGGTACCGTCCCTGACAGCAGGGGGAAAACAAGGGCAGCAGAAATGGAGGCAGCTGCTCATCACTTCCACAGTCGAGAAGCATCAGCAACACAAGCTTGCTGCTGCTCAGCTCTTCTCCATGTGCACAGTGCAGGATCTAAAGTAGGGAATGTTGCCACACAGAGTGGGCAGCTTCTCCCACCTCAATTAAAGAAATCAAGATGATTCCCCAGAGGCCCAGCTCCCAGGTAATTCCAGATCTGTCAGCTTGGCCGTCAGTCCTCACCGGCACACCCCTCTACCTGCCGAGTCACAAGCACATTCTTGTGTATTGAAGAGTGTTCGGCATATAATAGCCACCTTAACTAATGAACTTCTCAGGCTTGGCCTTGTTAGCCAGAAAATGAGACTCGGTAGAGTCATGTGCACAGTTCACACGCAGAACGGATACAGAAGAAAGCGCTCAATAAACATTTTCCTTGTTCTCTCTCTATACGAACTCATCTCCTATTTCCTAAAATTACAAGAATCCCAGGCCTCTAGCTGTGGCTTCTTGTCATGACCGCCGTGTGTTTCCTCACGTTGTCCTGCCTGCGTGTTGTTCTAAGTCTAAGACACCCTTAAGCCTGCTTGCTTTTTTTGGTCTCTATGGAAGTTGTTAGTGCAACTGTGCCCCCTGGTGGCCATATCATTTTTTTTCTTTTTGAGACGGGGTTTCCTGTAGTGGAGGTTGGCCTTTGATCCCTCTGTTTCTTTCTCCCCAGTGCTGGGATTATAGATATGCACCATCATACCAGGTTTTCTTCAGAAATGGCACTTCGTGGAAAATGTTATTGAAGGATATGTGTATTTCTGGCCATTTACAAGTAATTTCAAAGTAGGAGATGCCAGTCTCAAGTCTGGGATAAAGATTTAAGACCACAAAAATTATGGTTTTTATGTCTGTTAATCCTGAAGTATGTTCCTTTTATAGCCTTCTAGCTTGGTCCTAGTGGGACCCTGACACCTTCTCTGAATTAGCTTTCTCTTCTCTGGAAAAAAACCAAATCAAATCAAACCAAACCAAACCAAACCAAATTAAACCAATCAAACAAAACCAACCAAACAAAACCAACCAAACAAAACCAATGAGCCTCTAATTGATTTCTACTGGGCACCTCCCCCACTCCAAGCAGATAGTCATTTTATCAAAGGTCAGGTTTTTCTTGGGCTCCTATTCTGCTCAAAAGCATCCATGAGCTCCCACTAATGTGGATAAGAGAGCCACACTCCCTGACCTGGCATCCCAGATTCCTCAAGGCCCAGGCTCAACCTCTTTTCCAGGTTCAAGATCTTCTATTTCCCTGTCCCTCCCCATCTTCCTACAGTGATGTGTGAGACATACCGACCAGTCCTGGAGAGCAAGCCTGCCCTCCATCAGATCCCTGCCGCTTCCATGGGCGTCCTCTGTACCTGAAATGCCATCGGCTCTCAATAGACAACCAAGTCCCACATGACTCCATGGCAGCTTTCCAGCCCTGACTTCCAGGCTCCGCCTCCTGGTCCTACTGCACTGCAGACTGTGCCACAATGGTTGTTCATGGGTTCGCCACCACAGCGCGGCAGGGTTTCATTTATTTAACAGTGGTGTGGGTATAGCAAGTCATGAATATTTGCTGGAGGAGTCAATGCCCCGGCTGGAGGTTTTGTTTGGGGGTTGATCTGAGACATGAGAGACCACGCACAGGGGTGCTCAGAAACATTGACATTGGAGCCACGTTGAAGACTGAAGGAGTCATAGTTGCTCCACAGGAGAAATATTACCTACCCCAGTATTCTGTGGTTATTATTCACTTTCTTAGGTTATGATGGGCACAATGGTTTCTGAATCTCTTCTTTATATTGAGAGGAAGAAGGGGGAAGGAGTTGAGATGGCAGCTTATGTCTTCTGGAAGTGCCAATATCTAATGCAAAACCTATATTTATTAGAACACACTTGAGAAATTGTGTTCCTGTAAAATGTTCTGTTGCGACATTTTTCTTGAATTTTTCTGTCTCTTTGGTTTGTCTCTCAAGAAAGCTGCATAGTACAAGTGGTTGAGATGAACAGCGATGTAACCCTTTGTGAGTTCTGAGAGCCAGGGGTCAGTCTTTTCTAAAGCATACAGCAGGGATAGAGCAGCCAGAAATGTTCAGCCACCACATTCATTAATTCTTCCCCCCGAGGTACCTTCTTATATCTCTGATGAAGACACAGATGGAAAGACCTTGGATGCTCACGGATTGGCTGACTTAATGCTGGGAAGATGGTTAGAATATCAAAAGCAGTCTACAGATTCAAAGAGATCCTCACAAAAATCCCATCCACATTCTTCACAGAATAAGGTGAAAAGCAATTTAAAAATTCTTTTTGAGGATGCAGGGAATGGAGAGATGTCTCAGTGGTTAAGAGTATGTTGTACTCTCTAATAGGACCCAAGTTTGGATTCCCAGAACCCATGTATAGGGCGGTTCACAACTCCTGCAATGGCAGCTCCAGGGAGATAGGATACTTCTGGTATAATTAACAATGCACAATTGAAAACAGGTTTTTCAAAAATAAAATGAAAATACTTAAAATCATTTGTGTTTGTATGTGTATATTTATGGGGTGTGCACATGTGAACGTGAATGGCTGTAGGTTAGGGATGCTGGAACTTGCTATAGCTGAGTTAACTACAGGCAGTTATGAGCAGCCCGACATGGCTGCTGGGAGCAAAACTCGGGCCCTTTGTGAGAGAGTATAGGCACTTAACCACTGGGCCATCTTCCCAGCCCCTGGAAATTCCTAGCTGTTCTTTGACCCAGATTTATATTCTGAAATTTGGAATGATATCTGATTTCTAGTATTATCAACAAGTTAGGTCTTCAGTAAACACCAATGAAATCACACACTCAAAGTTAAATATTCTTCAGAAAAATGCTAATTATCTCAGGCATTCTGATTTTAAAGTACATTTTTACATCTGTCTTTGTGTCTTTGCCTAAGACAAGCCTTACAGAACTCATGGCTTCTGCTGCTCTCCTTGGCCACTGGGGAAGATATTTTCACTTGACTCAGAGGACAACCTTCTCTATCTTTGATTAGACACTGACTCTCCATACACTAGATCCCATACCAGTCAGGACACAGCAGTGGCAGCTAGCACCAGAGCATCTGCCGAGGCAGGGCTCCAACGCAATCTCAACTGAAGATTCAACCCCTATTGAGATTGGTGGCCGTCGGTGACAGACACTAAGCCATGGAACCTGCCTTTGTTTCTATGTCCATGTCTTCATGGGGGAATAGGTTTTGTCAAGGTATGTTCTATCCAGAAATGGGGGCAGACGGACGGCGAGAACTAATGTGGATCAGTAATCAGGAAAAGTCATGAAGAAAACACTTAGTTCCTTGGCTTAGTGCAAGGCATACTAAATATGCCAGGGTAGCATAATTGAGATCTGATAGACTTGGGGAAAGTTTCTACATTTTATGGGGTTTCTGAATAAACCTTGGCAGATCTTGGATGTAGATATTTTGAGGAACAATTAGCTGGAGATCTCTTTGGCTGTCCATAATGCCTTTCCATTTGTTTTGGTTGGTCAGTGGCCTTGCAAGTCATGTTTGGCTTAAACCTTGAGGTTATTTTAAGGCCTCCAAATATAACTTACATTCTTAAGATCATCATGAGGAAAAAGTTGTTCCTGAATCAGTTCTGGGTCATGTGATTTGTGCCTATGTGGATTCGTAGGAAGATTACTCCAAAAGTTCCAGGCACTACCCGAGGAGGCAGTGTGTCCTTGACATCAGGCTCCTGGTGAACACAGGCTCCCCGGTATGGTTGTAAGAGTGTAGTTGACCACCCATGAGAATAAAGTACAGCCCATGCCCGCAGCTCTGCATATATGCTATGGAAAGTACTTTGTACATCAATTATCATATTCATATGTCAATATATTCCTGTCGCGAGCTGTCTTAGCTAGCTTTAATTGCCAATTTGACACAGTCTAGAGGCATCTGAGAAGAAAATCTCAGATGAAGGGTTGTCTAGACCAGATTGGCTTGTGGACATTTATTTGGGGGGATTGCCCTGATTGTAAACTGATGTAGGAAGGCCCTGCCCACTGTGGGCAGCACCATTCGCTGGACAGGTTGTTCTGGACTGTAATAGAAAGCAGCTAAGCATGAGCCCAAGGGGAAGCAAGGAAGCGGTGTTCTTCTATGGTTTCTGTGTCATGTTTGCGTTCCCACCCTACTTCTCTCAGTGACAGACTGAGGGCGAGCCACACGTATCCTTTCCTCCCCTAAGTTGCTTTTGGCCAAAGGATATTATCAGAGCATCAGAAAACAAAAACAAAAACAGGAGATGGCTGTGGTAGTGCATAGCTTTAATCCCTGCACTCGGGAAGCAGAGGAAGGCCATGAGAACTTAGAGACAGTGACTCACCCACTCCAGCTCAAGTTTTTATAACCTTCCAGGATAGCACTATTGGCTCTGAATGAAGTCTCAACACGCAAGCCTGTGGGAAATGGTTCACGGTCAAACTGTAATATGGTCAGTACTTCGCACAGCTGTCCTGCAAGCACAGAGGAAAGACTGCCCACTGGGGCAGTTGCAGGAGAGCATGGTGAGTGCAGAGCGACCAGGACGCAAGTAGTGGATAAGGCTGTGCAGCAGGGATTAATGTCCTCTGCGCTGAAAGCGAGTGATGTCTCCCATAATGCAGACACCGTTATGGCCACATGTATATTCAACAGTGTGCGCCTCCCGTCCCTGCTCCGAGGAGATAACGGATAATGCCATTCGGCCTGATGTGTGAAATGCGGAGGGTCAAGAAAACACTCGAGGCTCGGAGCAACAGGTTGTGAGACGCAGCCGGTCTCAGGCAATTCTAAGTTGCCGGAGCACACGCTACGTAGATGGGATTTGCAGTCAGCGAAGAAATTCTTGACTGTGAGTTAATTTTTTATGTGAGACTACACTTGCAGTGGCTGGTGTGAGGGAGAGCTAGGGAGGAGAGGAGGGAGATGGGGGGAGGGGAAAGAGGGAAAGACAGTGGGGAAAATGAAGGGGAAGGAATGGCGGCAGGGAGGGATAAGGAGGAAAGCAGTGTGGCGCAGAGACAGGGCAGAAGGAAGTAACAAGTGCTGAGAACGAGAAAGACAGCCCACAGATGCATGAGGGGCGGGCGGGGGAGGTGAGGACAGCCAACAGGCGCGAGAAGACAAGGTGGGTGAGTAATGGAGAAGGCAGGGCGAAAGAGAGAAGACACTTGAAGGAACAGTCAGGAGGCCGGGCGTGCATTTGGAATTTCAATGGATATAGCATGTCTCGCAAGTTTTATGCCTTGCAAGGTCCTCTCCGACGACAGTCTAATTCCCAATTAAGATATGCTAATCAGGCTGACCATGTAGCATAGACTCCCCAGGCCCGATAAGCAGCTCATTTTCTTTGTGGGGTTAGGGGAAGGCAGTTATCTTGTCCTTCCACACCTAAGTTCCTCATTGGCATTCCTCCTTCAAAGGCACAAAGTGACCACACTGCACTCTAACTCAAACTGGCCTTGGCCCAACACGCGCCTTCCTCTTTGAGAATTGCTCATATGAATTTCATATTCCCCCATCTGCTTTCAGTTGGCTTGATCAAAAGTCATCTCTACATGAATTCTCTCTATTAGTGGAGAAATATTGATTTCACGTTGGCCTGTTTATCTGTGGAGACATTTCATGATCTCTCAGTGCGGGCGACCTCAGGAGGCAGCGAGAGTCGCTGGAAGTAGCCTCCAGAGAGCCAGAGGGCTCGTGGCCCCGAATCAGCTTGCTTTCCATAAAGAAGCCGAGCTGTAGGTCTGCCACTAAGTGAGGACCTGGATTGTCCGTCCAGGGAGGCCAGAGAGAACATGGGAGATGGTGAGGAAGCTTGTCACACATGGTGACTGTTGCTGGGCTCCTAAGCACAGTGAAAGGCCATGCATGTGTGACCAGTCTGCACGGGGCCATCTTTCCGCCTAACAACTCTCCCATGAGGTCTCTGTCCTGTGGTTCTGCAGGACTCCGGGTTCTTCCTCAGGGCTTCTGGATATTCCTAGGAACTGTTCATTTTTCCCAATGCCATTGCCATGTGCTTGCTGCGGGGCGCTGCTGGGTCTCTTCTGCTGGCCTCTTCTTTACCTCGTCTTTACACCAAGGTTTTAGATCCACTTCAGCCCCAAATGTCCTAGATGGTGTTAACTAGACTTTCTGCTTCTTATTCAGTATTTAGTTTTTTTTTTTTTTTCCTGAAGAGACACTATGACCATGGCAACTCAAACAAAGAAAACATTTAACTGGGGTGGTAGCTTATAGTTCCAGTTCCAGAGGTTCAGAGCATTGCCATCATGGCAAATAGCATGGCAGCATGCAGGCAGATGTGGTGCTGGCTACATCTTAATCAGAAGGCAGCAGGAAGTTGATTGACTGTCACACTGAGTGCAGCTTGAGAAAAAAAACCCAAAGCCCACCCCCACAGTGACACACTTCCTCCAACAAAGCCACACCTACTCCAACTAAGACACACCCCCTGAGAGTGCCACTCCCTTTAGGGGCCATTTTCTTTCAAACCACCACAGACAGATACATTAAAGGAGCAATATTTACAAAGGATGGAAAAACTTAATTTGGCTCAAAGTTTCAGACATTCAGCCCAATGCCAACTGAATCAAATGCTCAGACTCAGAGACAAGGGAGACTTTGGTGGTGGCAGAGGTGTGTGTGTGTGTGTGTGTGTGTGTGTGTGTGTGTGTGTGTGTGTGTAGAAGAAGCAGCTTGGGCTTCTGCAGTCACAGCCAAGGGTCACTCCCACTGTGCCTTCCCACCATGATAAACTGTACCCTTAAACTGAGCCAAACCCTTCCCCTCTCCCCTTTAGTTGTTTCTTATCAGGTATCAGCCATGGCATCGAGAAAACTAACACACCCTTACTTTGGGTGACAAGCTGTATTTTATTCTAATCCATTTTATTTCACTAAAAAATGGACTGTGACCCTTTAGTTGATTTTATTATCCGCTAAGGATACAGGAATTGCAGTTTCCCAATGCTGCTTTTTAATAACCTTTGACTCAGCATCCCCTCACAACCTCCAGGTCTGGTCAGTCATTAAGGTCTAGATCTGTTGTCAAATGCCTCTCACATTAAGCCTCTTTTTTAATTTTCTCTCTGATTCTTTCAGATGTCACCGTTATTACAAAGCCTTCCCAGTTTTATTCAGCCAGAGGCAATTCTCCTCTCCTCTAAGTGGCTTTGGCTTAAAAGTGATTAAAATTACCACTTTAATTTCTGAAAATACACACCCCGTAACTTTCTGCTTTCTTATTTTACTCTATTTTCCTTCTTAGATTGTGTCATGTGGTAATATTCAGTATATCTCATGGTGGATTTATTTTCTTGCCAGACCCAAGATGGCAATGGTTTGCTGTCCCCAGCACTGGGAACTGAGCTCTGGTCAGAACACTGGGTGCCGGCAGAACACAGTGGAGGGGACAAAAGATGGAGAAACAACTTCCAGAAGCAATCAAGACGAACACTTCTAGGTCTGGAGAGGGGTCTTCTTACATTAATCTTTTTCCCGTCAGACATTCTGACGACGGCCGTGTTCACCTTCATGCACAAGGCCCTGATGTGCCCTGATTGAGCTGATGGCCCGATTCATTGGCAGGCGCCGAATTACCCATTGTGAATGGTCTCAATCAAGGCCCTCACTTAAAGTGGTCAGTGAGATCTATCAACCTAAACACCTAGGCTATGCCTCAGCAGGAGTGGGGGATGGGCTAGAAGCATTGATTGACAGTTCTAACACCACTGCCAGGACTAGTACCCACCAACCCTCAGCCCTCCTACCTGCCCTTCCTAGGCAGCCTCTGTAGAAAGCAGAGAGAAGGGCACATTCTAGTGTCCTTCTCCCCAGTCCTGCGCTCCTCCCACCTCCTTTGGTTTCTACAACACACCACTGTCACTCTGTAAAATACACAAAGGGAGACACCAGCGCAGGGCTGCCTAGAAAAGAATGAAATAAAAAGCACAAGGAAATGGTTGAAATTCTTCACAGACCAACGCCTGCCGCTTAGAAACTTGACTGATGTGAACACTGTTCACCGTAGTCAAAGATGCCCCAGGGGAGAAAAGCAGAGGGGACATTCAGAGACATCTAAAACAGCACTGGGAATTGTTCTGGTTACAGCAACACGGAACTGTCCCTAGAGAAGGTGGTTTTTGTAACTTACAGGTTCCCTCTAGCAGGCAAGGACCAAACCCTACAGTGGTCACTGAGCTGGGAAGGGACTGTGAACTCAGCCAGTCTGCACTGCGTAATCACTGTGATGTCAGCATCCAGTTCTCGGTACCCAGGAGGGTGCATCACCTTCCTCCCCATTTTCAGACTCCCAAAGCTGCACCTAGTCAGGGAGGGCCACACCTTTGGCCAATTTGGGGTTCTCTCCAAGCTCCTAAGAGCCAACACTCATCCTTTTGTGGGGTGATGTCACAGGTGAGAAAATTAATTTGTAGCTAGAGAGAATATGATGCTCTTCCTTTATCCATCTGTCTCTCCATCTATTCAGTGAACACACTGACTGCATACTTGCTACCTAGCAGGTATTTCATCACAGCAACAATAGAGATATGTGCAACAGAGACCTCTGACCTTAAGGAGCCCCAATTCAAGTAGGACAGAAATATATAGCAGATTAATGGTGCCCATGGTACCATCTTACCAGAGTTGTGTACATAACTAGCTAACAGGTGAACAGGGGATGACTCAGGCCTGCAAATGTCCTGTGTGTGTGTGTGTGTGTGTGTGTGTGTGTGTGCTTTTGGTCACCACCTGGTGGCGCTATTTAGAAAAGTTGTACATGAAAAGAACATGGATGGGACCTTGGTAGAGGAAGTGGGTCTCTGGGGGATGGACCTTTGTGGCTTACTGTCCTACCTTACTTCATATAGATTTATGTTCACTTCTTGAGAAGAACCTTTGAGGGGGCTTGAAGAGTGGCTCCGTGGTCTAGAATAGCATGTGCTGCTCTTGCAGAGGACCCAGGTTCAATTCTCAGCACCTACATGGTAGTTCACAACCATTCTTTACGTCAGCCTGACTCTTTCTTCTGGCTCTGCAGGCACCAGGTATTCATATGGCATACACATATAAACACACGCAAAACAGCCATGCACGTATAATGAAAAATGAATAATTCTTAAAGAGATGGAGTTGGGTAAACTTAATTAAAAACTTAATTTAAAAGTAATCATTTAAACAGTTTTAATGAACCCAATTACATAAAACTAATAACCAGGGACACTTTCCCAGCTGTCCTATAAGATTGCCACCGATCTTGCTGCACCCCTAGCAAACCACCATGCCTCTTCCAAAAGCAGTGGGTTTCTGCAGCCTGAAGAATCTCAGTGTGAGTCCCGTGCATCTAGTTCTGAATTATATTAAAATCCTCCCTGCACAGAATAGCAATTCATTCCCAGCCAGCATTATTTTCACAGACTTTGCATGGCTGTCCAGCTCCATTAGAAGGGCGGGTGGGAGGAAAAGCTAGGGAGATGTCACCAGTCTAGAGCATTGACGGGTGGCCTGAAGCCATGCACACACAGTTAGATGACAGGAAGTCAGCGTCACTGGTGACAATCCAGTAAGAGTCTGACTCTGCAGTGGAGCTGGACCCTGGGGGTCATCCCACCCTACCCCTGTGACATCTGTCTCAGAGGCTCGGGCAGTGGGGGTGTCTCACAAAGGCAGTGTGAGAGCTAGGACCGGGCAGAAGGTCAGCCCCTCGGCCCCAGTCCTTGGTCCTGAAGCTGCTGGAGCGCATCATGAACAAATTGCTCCTTTGCTCAGGTATTTGCGAAGAGACCCTTGGCAAAAATGAATGAAGCTGCAGGGGCTTTAGCAATCAGGCTTCCCACTTTCTCGTGTATTTCTGGCCAGTCATCAAAGTGTAGAGTGTTTCCCCCCCTTCCCTCCCGTCTCTTTTCTATCTTTTCAGACCCTTTTGGTTCCGTTTTTTGGATACATCGGCGACTCGGATCACACCCGAGGGTGGTGTGTTAAAACTGCAGCAGGAGACTGGAGTGCACAGGGTGCTTCCCAGCCTGAACGGTCATGCAGCCCTGGCTACAGTGGCAGATGGTACTTCTGCTTGTTCTCACGATGACTCCTAGAAGGTGCTGGAGTGATTAGCATTATTTTAAGGGAGTAGAACCAATTTGTGCTCTTTCAAAAGCACCATTGGAGGGATGATGGTGACCGAGGAGGTGGCTCAATGGTAAGGTACTTCTTGTGTAGATATGACCCCCCATAAAAAGCTAGGCACGGTGGGGTGGCACTCATCTGTTTATCCTAGGGTGAAATGGAAGGTTCTCTGAAGATGTCTTGCTGCTGTGTGCCCCGCCATGGGTTTTGCACACACCGTTCCCTCTGCCTTGCTGCTGCCCACCCCCCCGTGCATTTGCACACACTGTTCCCTCTGTCTCGATGCTGTGTGCCTCTGTGTGTCTGCACACACCGTCCCGCCTCTGTGTGTCTGCACACACCGTTCCCTCTGCCTTTCACAATACTCTGTCACTTTGTATACTCATCAGGGTTCTTCAGAGATGCAAAGCCAGCCATTGGGTATGCACATGGCATGGATACTAACTGATTAGAATATGTACCTATGGAGGCTGTGAAGTCCCAAGTTTGCAGAGTGGGACCTGCAGTTGGGACACAGGAAGAGCTCAAGCTTGCTATAGCTTAAGTCTGCAGGCTGTCTCCTGGCCGAACCCCTTGCTCAGAGTAGTTTACTTTATTGAACCTTTAACTGATCGGGTGAGGCTCACCCACATTGTAGAAACCAATCTGCTTCACCTTATGTTTCCTGCCTTAAATGTTATTTTTACCTCAGAATACACCATAGACACATACAGACTAATGTTTGAGCAAAGAAAAAAAACCACACACACACACACACACACACACACACACACACACACCGGCTCAATAATTAATATCATTGACTCAGTAACATTAAGCATTGACATTGTTTGCCTGTCAAGCCCTTCTAAGACTTTTCTCTTTAGATTTTTGTGTTTTGAGACTGAGTCTCACTAGCCCAGCCCAGGCTGGCCTTGAACTTGTAACCTCTTCAATGTGAGTGCTATCATACTTTTTTTTTAAAAAAAAAAAAAAACTTCTCCTGATTCTTAAAGGCACAGCTTAAATATCTTGGTCCTCCAAAGGTCTTTCTCCATGCCACCACCAGGTCCAGTGCCTTCTTTTGTTCTTGTGTATGTATGAGCATACATGTGGTCTCTGTGTGTGGTGTATGTGTGTGCATGTAAGTGCAGATGCATTCGCCTATGTGCATGCCCAGGAAGGCCAGAGGAGGGCACAGGGTCCTGCCCTACCGCTCTTTGCTTTCTTCCCTTGAGAAAGCGTCTCTCACGAAGCCGCATCAAGACTGGAAGGCAGTAATTTTCAGCAGTCGCCCTGTTTCTGTTCCCCCACAGTCCTCTGCCCTAAGCAGTAGGTTTTAGACACCCGCAGCCATGTCCGCCTTTACATGAACACTGGGGATTCAAACTTGGGTCGTCATGCTAGTGCCATATGTGTTCTTATTTACTGAGCCACCTTCCTAGCCCCTCAGTAAGTTTTACAATCATACTTATTACTTATTTCACAGTACTGTCATGATTCCATGTGCCTACATGGCTTGCTCCCTACTAGGCAGTAAGTCCTCTCAGGGCATGGGCCTTGGAGTGTATTGGAGACAATGTTACAAGACACTAATATCCCAGATCAACCTGCCCCATGCCTAGTGTGGAGATTTGCTCATTGAAGTTTGGAGAGTAAACCAGCAAATGGGACAAATCAGGAGTTAGAAATCTTTGCAGCATTAGGATCTTTAATTCCCCAATTGTGAAATCTCTGTGATATTTGTTACACCAGAGAAGTAGCGGAGCTGATGGATCTTCCTGGCTGCTCTGTCCCAGGGATGTGTGTATGCATGTGCCCATCCCTATGACAACATTGCTAAGGTCGTCAGAGAAGCATACGAGGATTAGTTCCTGCTTGTCTTTCCTAGAGCAGGGGGATTTGATGGAGGAAGGTCATTGGTTAAAAAATAAAGAAACTGCTTGGCCCTGATAGGTAGAAAATTAGGTAGGCGGAGTAAACAGAACAGAATGCTGGGAGGAAGAGGAAGTGAGCTCAGACTCGATAGCTCTCCTCTCTGGGGCAGATGCGAGGAGCTGCTCTCCAGGGCAGACACGATGAAGCTCCAACCCAGAATGGACATAGGCTAGAATCTTCCTGGTAAGCGCACCTTGGGGTGCTACACACATTATTGGAAATGGGCTAGTCCAGGTGCAAGAGTTAGCCGAGAAGAGGCTAGATATAATGGGCCAAGCAGTGTTTAAATGAATACAGTTTGTGTGTTGTTATTTCTGGGTATAAGCTAGCCAGGCAGCCAGGAGCCGGGCTGTGGGAAGAGGCCTGCAGCTCATACTACAGGGATCCGAATCGACAGAGTCAAATTGGACCACTGCTTGAACTTGGCCTGACCCTTGCATTCCCAGAGGCCCCCCCGCCTTACTTTTCTAATCAATCACATGGGGACAATGGTAATAATGCTTAGAACACAGTGTTAGAAAACTTTAACCAAAGTCAGCATTGTCTGAGTTGTCCCTATTTCTTCATCCATATTTGAGTTTGTGTCTGGGGCATGGCACATAAAGTACTAAGCATGATAGAAGTATGTTAGCGAGTTCCAAAGATGCTCTTGTTTTCTGGGCTTATTTTGGCCTCTTTCCACATCTTGACCAGAAGGGAGGATGTATACTGAACAGAAGGTGCCCCAGAGTGGAAGGGCGAGAAAAGTAGTTGAAGGGGCGCCATTTTATTCTCAGAGTTGGTGACTCGGACCATTTTTGAGGATGGGATAAAGCTAAAGATTCTTCCTCTAGAACCATGACCTTACAGGAGACACATCGCTTATAAATATAGAGGACTTATGATCCCATAAGCCCCAAGTTAAAAATTTTGAGTTAAAATTACTCATTCCCAGGGCTGGAGAGAGAGAGAGAGAGATCAATAGTTTTTAAGAGCACACATTGTTCTTGTTGAGTCCCGTGTTCAGTTCCCAGCACCCATGTCAGGCCAATAACAATCGCCTGTAACCTTAGCTCTAGAGGATCTGACACCAATGACCTCCAAGGGGCACGTACTTTGCTGTGCACATACTCCTCACAGACACAGGCATACATGATTAAAAATAAAAGTGAATCTTTAACCCCCCTCCCTTACCTCCTTTCCCCCATTCCTCCCCCATCACCTTTCTTTTCTCCCCTCTCTTGTTCATCTTCTGGCTACATCTTCATGGACTTGACCATGCGTTTGGGAGTGGTTCAGGGGTTGGGAATGGATACAAAGAGATGGATGGGCAGAGAAGCTGAGGGACAGGAGCTTCTATGTTGAGCGGATTTATCTTTTCCAGAGAGTTCACTGAAGCACTGCCATGGAGATATCGATCTACTGTAAGGAAGGTGTCATCATGGGTCAATTCAGAGTCTCAGAAGTCATTCACAGTCCCTTGTGCTGTACTGGACATTCTGCTTTTACTCCGGTGTCGCTGTCTTTAAGGACAACACAGAGCCACAACTTTGAATTAGCATGAAGATGAAATAGGTCAAGAATTTTAGAAAAACATTTCAGTAAGGATTTAGTGCCTGTTAGCTGTCACTATTACTAATTTTGACCATTATTTAGCAGTATAAGAAATTATTCTCTTTTAGTTACAGTACAAAATAATGGGTTCTACGGTGACATTTTCATAACACAATTGAACTCTGATGATTTTAAAGTATCAATAACACAGTTATTCACATACAAAACATGGAATATAACAAATGATAAACCAAGTACCCCCATCCACTCCAGCTGCAGGAGAATTGTAACCACAGATACCTTTTTTTAGAAAAAAAGAATGTTTTTAGATGATTTAATTTTAACTAGGAATTATAGGTTAATAGAGCAGATGGAATATCATCTTGGGTTCTTTTCCAGACCCAGTGAGACATGGAGCTCCTTTTCCATAACACAATTTTCTTCATCCTGCTGTAGTGTAAAGATCTCCTCACAGGGAGAGGGAGCAGTATTGGGCATCACCTGCGGGATTTCTGCTCTTCTATTTAGGCAGAGTCTCTAGACTGGCAATTATTTTATATCAGGACAGAAATCCATTATACCAGTTTAATAAAGCAGACACTTCCCATGCCAGGTGGCTGGAAGAAAGGAAAAAGATGACAAAGGCTGGGAGGCTGGCTCAGTTGGCAGGCAAAGTACTTACTGCGCAAGCGTGACGACCTAGCTCCATCCCCAGCCTTAGCACCGAGGTAGAGTTCCAGGAGTGGGGTGTTCACCTGTAACCCCAGGGAGGTCCAGTGAGGCGGTTCCTAGGGCTCACTGGTCAGTCAGGCTAGTCAGTGAGCTTCGGATCTCAGTGAGAGACTCCGCCTCAAAGAACAAGGGGAGTGGCTTCTGAGAAACAGCCCTGGATGCTGACATGTGGTGTGTGTGCTCAAAGGCTGCATATGCATGCACGCACTCGAGCGCGCGCGCGCGCGCGCACACACACACACACACACACACACACAGAGAGAGAGA
>NW_004949097.1:1620574-1628161 GCF_000317375.1 Microtus ochrogaster
AGAGAGAGAGAGAGAGAGAGAGAGAGAGAGAGAGAGAGAGAGAGAGAGAGAGAGAGAGATTGATTTATGGATCTTACATTTGGTTCTTCACTTTTCTTGCAATTCTCCCCCTCCTTCAGCCCCCACCCCCATTCTTTCTCTTGGAACCATTAGCAGATGCAGAACTAAAGCAGAATTATCTGGCAAATGAACTGTGGCCCAAAGAGGAAGCTTTAGCACCTTCTGCCCCCTGTCCCATCCACTAGGGAAAGGTGCAGGCAAATTCTTCTCCAGTAGATGGCGCTGTCTGCAAAAAACCCAGAGAGGAGGGAGCGAGGAATGGCTGGGAGGATTGTGCAGGGCCTCGGGTCTGTGTTCTAATGGTCCTAGAAGTATGAATTGTTAATTTTAAAGGGAGCACTAATTTCCATGCTAATTGTAATTAAGTCTAAGTATATGGAGACATGTTTGGGATTGTCAACAAGCTTGATGAGCCGGATCTCCTAGCAGCCTGTTTGCAGGAGAATGGAGGACCCTCCTGGGAAGAACTCGTCCTGAGGGAGTGAGTTACTATCAGCTGGACCAGTCATCGTTGCTCCTGCATCCCTAACTGCTAATTGTGCCAATGGTTTGGAAGTGGCTTTTAAGCCCCACGAACAGCAGGCTGCATCTTGCAGGGCAGAGACAGGAATCTGTACAAACATTGTAGAGCTGCTCTCCTGAGAACCCTAGGAAGTACCAGGGTACATCCAGGAGAGTGGAACCCCAGAAGCCCTCTAGAGTGAGTTCCCGGGGGCCAGCAGCAGTGGCATTCAGTGTCATGACTATGGCTCTGAGGACATTGGTAACAATGGTGAAAACCATCTCACTTCCAGAAATTAGTTTCTACCTGGCTCTCGGTGTTTATCTTGGTGGCTTGAATGAGGCGTCTTCCATAGTCTCAGGTGTTTGAATACGTGGGCCCCAGTTGGCTGTTTGGGGTGGCTTAGGAGATGTGGCCTTGTTGGAAGAAGTGTCGCTGAAGATGTGCTTTGAGAGATGAAAAGATTGGCCCTGTTCCCAGCTGTGATCTGTCTCAAGATGTGAACTCTCAGCAATCTGCTCCAATGGCTCCGTCAGCCTGCCGCCATGCTTCCCCATCGTGATGGTGGTGGACTCTCATCTCTCTAGAACTCTGAGCCCCAGCCCATCCTTCCTTCTCTAAGTTGCATTAGTCATAGTGTTTCATCACAGCAGCAGAACAGCAACTAATACACCGTCTCTTTTAAGCTTCAAAGTAAACCCAGGAAGTAGATCCTACTGGAAACCTCACTGTTCGGGAGAGGAAACTGAGGCTGACTTAACACATAGACAAAGCTAAGACGTTTCAGAGTTTGAACTCAGGTGGATACACAGCTGCTACCCTTAGTGACTGGCTTCAAGAGTAACCGGACTTACACATAGTCTTCACCTGGAGGGCACAGCCGGGTCCTGGTGGAGGGCACTGGGTTGTTCAGAATGAGTGGCATTGTCTTAGGCCTTTGTTATACTTCTGGGCTTAAGCCACGTCTGGAAGACATGGGCTTGGGAAAGGTGCTAGGTGTTCACATAGTCTAGAGGAAAGAGAGGAGAGATAACAGGGAAGGGGGGGGTGAAGCATGATTAATAAAAGCTCAGAGTCAGAAATCGGGGTTCAACCTGAAGATCCAAACAGTAAAACAGCCAGCCACTGGCTCTTACCTTGACCTCAGTCTAAAATGGCGATCCTGACTCCAGGAATGTCAGAATAATACTGTCTGTGTCTGAGAACTGTCTCGCGCTGTCTTATAATCCTCTCTGGCGCTGGGATCAAAGGTACGCACCACTGGGATAAAAGGCATGCACCATCTGATTTCTATGGCAACTAGGGTGGCTATTGGGATTAAAGGTGTGTGTTACCATAATCTGGTCTGTAGGGCTGACCAGTGGGACTGTCTTACTCTCAGATCTTCAGGCAGTCTTTATTTATTAAAATACATTTGAAATGCCACTACAGGGGAGACTTTGTTCAAGGGCATCAGTGCCAGGCGGAGGGGCAGGACATGAAGCCTGGTAAGTTCAGTGAACTTCAAAGACTTCCAAGATGGAATCCATAGGGACAAAGAGCACAGGGATGCGGGGTGAGGTGGGCTTCACTTCCTATGACTCTGGGGATTTTGGGGTTCCCTTAAGCCTCTGGGTTCACATGTCAGCTGTGTATCTCTGATGCCATGCAGAGGGCACCTATTGATAATGGGTTTTGGTCAACGCAGCTTGAAGATGGCATCAGAAGCTGGGTGTGGGGGTACACGCCTTTAATTCCAGCACAAGGGAAACATAGGCAGGTGGGCTTCTGAGCTCCAGGCTAGCCTGGTTTACAAAGGAAGTTTCAGGACAGCCAGAGTTATGTAACGGGGAGACCCTCTCTCAAACACCAAAGCAACAAAAAGATGGCATCAGAAGTAAAAATGTAAAAAATGAAAAGAAAGTTGCAAAGAAAATAACTTTTCTTGTTTGATCAATTCTAAATTATCTGCAACAAGGAAGGTTAATTGAAGTCTGCAGATTTCAATGGCTAATAGCCCTTTCTTCTTATGCAATCTGTCCTCCACCACAGCTTCCAGAAACCAGCAAAACTGACTAATCAGATTTTCACATCTATTCTTCCCAGTCCTTCATCTAAAAGGACAACAGTGAACCAGCCCAGATGTTGACAGCAGCAGAGAGGAAAGGAAACAGAGGGCTGGGGAACATCCACTTAACACCACCATCCTAAGATGTTCAGAACCGAGTGCTGAGTTGAGGCCACTGTGGCTGTCTGCAGGGGGTTGGAGGATAGAATGGGGCATACATTGCTGATGCCACTGAACTGCAGAGACTTATGGGAATACCTCCAAGGGTGTATCCCCTAAGGGATTGAAAACCTCTTTGGAAAACCCAAAGACCTCACTGGAGAACACATAGTAGGTACAAAGTTGAGGTGAACTGACTCAGGCCTGTGACAGGGTTCAGAGAGCAGCCTTGTCCCAGGGCCTTTGCATGCCAGGCAAGTGGGCGAAACCCCAGCCTTTCAAAAAATATTTTGTTTAGAGATGGTCTCACTGAGTTCCTCATGTTGGTCTTGAACTAGTTCTAAAGCCCAAGCTGGCCTTGAACTTGTAATTCTTCTGCTTTTATTTCCTGTGTATCTGGGATTACAGCCTTCACTGCTCTGTCTGGCTAAGTAAAGTTTATAGTTAATGTGGGGTTCTGGGGCCCTGGGAAGGTCCTTGTGTCTAAGAGTGAGGCCAGGTGGGCTGTGCAATCTGTGGAGATGCTCTCTGATGAGCAGAAGGAGAGGGCTGGGAGTTACTGAAGAGGCTCTGTGGTGGAATAGCAGTGCATCCGGTGGAAGAGAGTGAGGCAAGAATTCCTCCCCTGGCCTGAAACTTACTGTGTAGCCAGGGTTAGCCTTGAACCCTGGATTCTTCTGCCTCCATCTCTCATATGCTGGGATTACAGGTGTGAGCTGTCATGTCCTTTCCTCCCCTCCACTTCCCTTCTTACTGGACAGGATCTTCTCTTTACAATGAAGGCTGGCCTACAGTCCACTCTGTAGCACAGGATAGCTTTGAGTTCTTGAGCCCCTTACCTTATCCTTCCTAGGGATGGTTACAGGCAAGTGCCACCATGCCTGTCTGCTCCACATTCTCTCGATGGGAGGAGTTGATCATGGATAACAGATATTGCAGGGTAAGGAGGGTCATTCTGCATTTAAGAGTGACCAAGAGGCCAGGAAGATGGGGGCAGGGCAGAGTTGCTGTGGGAGAATGCTCTTGTACACTGTAAAGACTTGTCACTCATATTGGTTTAATAAAATGCTGGTTGGCCAGTAGCCGGGCAGGAATTATAGGCAGAGCAACCAGACTAAGAGAATTCTGGAAAGAGGAAAGACAGAGACAGTTACCAGCCAGATGCAGAGTAAGCAAGATGAAAATGCCTCACTGAGAAAAGGTACCAAGCCATGTGGCTAAACATAGACAAGAACTATGGGTTAATTTAAGTTGTAAGAGCTACTTAATATTAAGCCTGAGCTAACAGGCCAAACAGTTTATAATTAATATAATCCTCTGTGTTTCTTTGGGACTGAATAGCTGCGGGATCAGGCAGGTCAGAAACTTCCATCTACACAAAGCAAATGGCCTCTGGGCTGAAACAGTCTTTGGAAAGCCTCCTCTACTGTTCTGACAGAGGAACATGAAGTGACCATGGAATTCTTTGGTCTCTGCAGCATCTCATCTGGCCTGTGACTTCTCACCTCTGACAGCTACTACTTTGGCTTCTTGTAGCCCAGGGCCTGGGAATAAGTTTCCCCACTACAAGCCCTTGGATTCCACTCTCAGGGGGAACCTGCTGAGGTTGTTCAAGGGCCAGGGTTGCCTGGATCTGTGAATCCTGGGGTGTTAATATCCAGGAAGAAAGGGTAACACCAACAGGGGAGAGGTGGTGAGAGGCAGCCATTTTGAATTTCCATAGCATTACCCCACAGTTTCTGAAAACCCTCGCTTCTTCTTGTGGAGCCAGGAACGCTCTAGCAATGGTGGGGAGACAGAGTTGGGCAGGGACACTGAGTGTTGCTACAGTGTGGAGAGGGAGTTCATGTAGATTTCAGCAGCATTTATTCATATGGGTTATTACACAGTTTGCTCTCTTGTTGCCTCGATGATAATCATCCCTCCTCCCCAACCCCAAATCCCCCTTCCTACACCCTGGGATTCTCTCAGTATATGTCATGTCTGACAGCCCCTGGGGAGGTAAGACTCCTGCATGCTGGCTGGGAAGTCTCCCCCCATCTCTTCCATTTCTCTCCCCTTCCCCTTTTCTCTTTTTTCCTTCTTTACCCCACTCTTTCTTAGTGTCTCGTTCTGTATCTTAGGCGGATCCCCAAACCACTATGCAACTCATACTGACCTCAAACTCATAGAAATCCTCCTGCCTCAGCTTCCCAAGTGCTGAGATTACAGGCAAGCACCATCACTTCTGGCTCCCCCCCCCTTTAGACACCTGTGGGTGTGTTGTGCAGATGGGTTTTGGCCTGAACAGCACAGTGTGAATCCTCTGTGCCCCCCAGTGAGACACCAATAATGGCCCAAACTCTGATACCCCCTAGAGTTCAGAGCACAACTGGATCTCCATTTCCTGGAAACCCTGCACAGCTGACTATGCGGGAATAAAGACTCCTTTTACCTCTCTGAGCAAACATAAGCAGGTTTGTAATTGCTTCTGTATTTCTCAGTCATAGCCATCAGGGGCCTCCCAAATTGTGGTTGATTTTAATGTCAGTGGAAATCTACTGGGAATTAACAGCAGCAACAACAAAACAATCATTTAGAAATTGAATAACATGCCCAGAAAAGTTCCAAGCCCATCACCTTGTCCATTCCACAGCTTCAGTCACACAAAAGGTCATGCAAATCAGTTCTTATTTACCGAGCACTCTGCTTCAGTGAGGGAAAAAAAAATTTCTAAGAAGAAAATTGCTTATGTTTCTCCATCTATTTCTCCAAAAATAGGACAGCAATTAAAGTAGTGCCACAGGATGTGACTGATGATGTCAGTTCAGAAAAAAGTGCTGGTTCTGTGCACGGGCTAGGGCTGAGCATCTGTCTGTCATCAGAAGACAGTCCTAGAGCCCCGGGTCCATGGAAACGTGTGGATGTTACACAGGGCACCGAGGGATGCAAGGGTCATTTGTGGTGAGCAATAATGACTGCGATGCCTTCCAACAGGGGAGCCTCAGAGATGCTCTGGGACCCTAACTCTAGTTCTCAAGACTGGTTTGTTCCCTGGCAGATGCACGATGTGTTGGTTGTGTGTGTTTTGAGTCTTGTGAGTCTGTGTATAGGGCATGGGTTATACACAACAGAAACTCAGGTACTTTGGGAAAATTTGCTTTCCGGATCTTCACTGTATTAGCTTCTTTTCTTATTGCCAGAGCAACATACCCATCAAGAAGCCCTTTAAGGAAGGAAGGGTTTATTCTGGCTCACAGTATAAAGATAAATTCTATCATGGTGGGGAAAGCAATGAGCAGGAGTTAACTGGACACATATGTCTGTACTCAGGAACCACAAAGAAAACAGGAAGTAAGGCTCGCCTGTGAGACCTCAAGGTCCACCCCCAGTGACTTACTTCCTCCAAGAGCCAACCTTCTACAAGCTCCAGAACCTTCTTCACCAGCTGTCAACCAAATGAACCTGTGAGGGACATTTCCTATTCAAATCCCAGCACTCACATGGTTCCTGCGGGTAGGGATACCTCGCTCCATTTCCAAAGGAGATAAGTCAATTATCACCTGTCATTGCTCTCAGGGGGTGAAGTACAGATTTGTACCCAGCTGGGCTTATCCCAGAACTTCTCACTGTCTTCTCCTGTCTAATAACTTCTCATAACAAGAGGATAAAATTCAGTAGTGTACATGGGTAGTGCAGCATTCACTGCGGCTTGCTGTATTGCTTAGAAATTGCACTCGTGGGAAGCACCAGGCAAACAAATAAAGTTTTCCACACTCAGTGATTCCTCTCTCAGGTGGCCATTGAGATGCCCAGTCCGGGGCTTAGGGCATGTAGAGTGCTCTGGAGTTCGGTTCCATTTATTTATTTATTTATTTATTTATTTATTTATTTATTTATTTATTTATTTATTTATTTATTTATTCTTACCATCTTTCCTGTGTTGTAAAAGATAAAAGATTTTGACCCAAAGCTGTTGACTGGGGTTTCTGCTGATTGGCCCATTAGCTCAGGCTTCTTATTAACTCTTATAACTTATATTAAGCCACAATTCTTATCCGTGTTAGCCATGCTTGGTACCTTTTTTGGTGAGGCAGTCACATCTTGCTTCCTCTGCATCTGGCTTCCTTTCTGTCTGGGTGACGACTGCAGACTGACTCTTCCCTCTTCCCAGAATTCTCCTGTTCTCATTGTTCCACCTCTACTTCCTGCATGGTTGCCCTGCCTAAACTTCCTGCCTGGCTACTGGCCAATCAGCGTTTTATTAAAAGTAATACAAGTGACAGGCTAAAAGACCATTGCCCCACAGCACAAAGCTACTCAGGGAGGAAAGGGTTTATTTGGCTGAACTTCCGGGTGACAATCCATCACCATGGGAAGTCACCTAGAGGTAAATCTGTGGAGAAATGCTGTTTGCTGGCTTGCTCCCTGGGCTCACTCACAGATTTATGCCTACTGTCTTTCATAGATAGCCCATAACTACCTGTCTAGGGATGGTGCCATTCAGAGTGGGTAAACCCTCCAGTATTGAAGCACAGTTAATTAAAAAATCAGAGATAGATATTGGGGTTCAACCCGAAGACCAGAAAAGCAAAGCAGCCAGCCACTGACTATTATTACTTCAACCTCAGTCTGAAAATGATGATCTTGCCTCCAGGAAACCTTAGAAAGAGACTGCGGCTGAGAGCTGTCTGCCCCTATTTTATAATCCTCTCTAGTTCTGGGATTAAGGGCATGCACCACTACCACCTGGTTTCTATGGCAAGCTAGAATGACTACTGGAATTAAAGGGTATGTCATTGTGGCTCTGGGATTAAAGGGTGTGTCATTGTGGCTCTGG